>NC_072738.1:70121461-70336361 GCF_026930045.1 Uloborus diversus
AACTAAATATGTACAGAAAAAAGAGGAAAACCCACGTCACTAACCTAAATGTAATACGCTCGAAAAGAAATTAGAAACTTTAAAATTATTTTTCCGTCGTTTGATCACACAAAAACCATTTTTGTTTCCTATTTTTTAAACACGTTACAAACTCCTGCACAGACAGTTGCTTATAAATGGCTGCTTGTGAGGTTAAAAAACATGTGTACCAACATCATAAAAATGAAAGACAGAGATGGAGATATGTGCATTGTAACAGTGTACCCTGAGTAACAATTATCCTCACCTTAACCTACTACTTCAGTCATTCTACTGCTCACATGAACTTTTCAGTTTTCCTTTGCTAGCCAACAAAAAAAAAAAAAAAAATCTTCCACCTAGGACAATTTTTTTGAAATTTCACTTATTTTTGCAACACATAGCAGTGACTAAAATAAATTATAAATATAGATTTTCTTCCCCTTTCCAATAGGGCTGCATGAGAGGCCTTAGCCTTTTGCAGACCTACCCGTAATATGGCGTTCGGTCTTTTATGTGCCACTATGGGCGCCCATATGCAAAATTGTAGGGGGGGGGGGCTCAGATATTTTCTCCATGGTTAAGCAGAATATTTTCCCCATGGAAACTGATTTCAGTACAGATTAGACTTAGAAAACTCTGACATTTTTAATAACTTATTCATCAATGGTAGGAAAAAAAATCGTTTTTTCCAATTTTTGCAAAAAAAAAAGTACTAAAAGCAAGGAAGTTCTAATTTCTATTGGAGGGAGGTGCTTGAGTCCCCTTTTTGCCACCTATATGGGCGTCTATGTGTGCCACCATTAAGCGCGCATGTCAATCGTCGAGTTTTTACGTCCAATTTCTCACCAGATACTGATCACTTAACCTCTCTCCCGATGCGATATTCAACTACAGTAGAATACCTACAAACCGCCGATTTATAAAACGCAATTCTCTATAAACCGCACAACTTGTCAGAAGTAACAATAAGTTGAAAATTTAAAAACAGTCATACTTCTGAAATGGAAACTGATAACCTTCTTTAGCAAAATAAATTTTGAAGCTGTTTCTCATCTTCCCACCTTATTTCAAAGTTTTTAAAAGCAGGTATAAAACACACACACACACACACACACACACACAGTAAAAAAATTCACAGTAAAAAAAAGTATCAGTTTGTCTTTGAAAATGCAGTTGCATATAAGTGCTGGAAATTGTTCTTTTATGAAGCCTATTTATTTATAAATTGAATTATTTGAATCTTAATGCCCAATTTAGCTATAATTTATTCTGATGTGCATATGTGAGACAGTGAGAAGCAAAGGGATGTAAGTGTCAAAATTAAAATTTTCGGGATAACCAGTACAAATGGTAGGAGAACCTAGGTGCTGCTATACAGCAGGATTTTGAGGAAAAAAATCAATGAAAGCCAACCTAAGATCTTAACTTCAAACGCGTTTTTCTCAAAATTTATGAATGACTAGCATTCCCGTACCCGGCATTGCTCGGGTAATGGAATTAGAAGAGGTTAACAGTGCTTGGTGCACCTAGTTTCGAAAATCCCCTATAATAATTACTTATTACCTATAACTTTTTCTAATTTGGGGAGGATCCCGGGGCCCCTGGGCTCCTTATATATATGCCCTTGTCCTTAACCGATCTTTAACTGTTACTAACGTTCCTTTTAAAGTACTGATTATCATTGCAAACACAGGCCATCTACATTTTATTGTTATACCTATGTTTAAGCAAGAACTTCTTTGTATTCAACATTTTTAGTTTTTTTTTCTGGTGCTAAAATTATTAAGCTGCTTGATGAACTGACTTTGGAGCAAGCTACATAACATTGGCCGTGTGAAAAAAAGTCTTCTCTTAAATCGATCCCTGCTACTTTTAATGTGTCCTTGTGACTTATTAATGGTTATTGCAAAGCAAACTTTAACAGGAAACTGCACTCTTCTAAATTCAAAAGGATAGTCCGCCTGTGATGATGTTCTTAAAAACTTTGTTTCTAGTTTTGAAAAAACGAAAGCAAAAGACAGAAACATTATGATTTGACTTGAGAAAAGCCTCGAAGAATCACGTGAGAAACAAAAACAATATCAAATTTATAGTTCGCTACGACCAAAAGTTGAGATGAAGTACTGAATAATGATTTGAATGGAGGAAAGCCTTCGAAAATAAGGGATTTGAATTTCAATGACAGGTTTTAATTTAGCAGAAATAATTTCTCCCGAACTAATTGATATTTCGAAAAATCCTTTCTTAGTGGTTACTTTCGTAATCATGCGGACATGTCTGCCAAATTTCAAGTCTGAAGCTTCAGCGGTTTCGACTGTGCGTTGATATACATATATATATATATATATGTATGTATGTATGTATGTATATGTATATATGTTATCTCAGGACATTGATTTTTATATATTAAGATAATTAAATTGAATTATTTGAATCTTAATACCCAATTTAGCTATAATTTATTCTGATGTACATATGTGAGACAGTGAGAAGCAAAGGGATGTAAGAGTCAAAATTAAAATTTTCGGGATAACCAGTACAAATGGTAGGAGAACCTGGTATATTATATACAACCCTAAGGTATTCACCCTATTTACACCCTAGTATTCCTGGTAGGTGCTGCTATACAGCAGGATTTCAAGGAAAAAAATCAATGAAAGCCAACCTAAGATCTTAACTTCAAACGCGTTTTTCTCAAAATTTATAAAGGTTCACTTACATCCTGTTGCTTTTCTCACTACCACATATAGTGATATATTCTGAATATTCTTTACTAATAATAAAGCTGAAAGTCTCTGTCTGGAGGAGGTCGGGAGGATGTCTGGATCTCTGTGACGCGCATAGCGTCTAGACCGTTCGGCCGATTTTCATGAAATTTGGCAAAGTTAGTTTGTAGCATGAGGGTGTGCATCTCGAAGCGATTTTTCGAAAATTCGATGTGATTCTTTTTCTATTCCAATTTTAAGAACAAAAATATAAGATGGACGAGTAAATTATGAAATTATCATACCGTGGAACGGTAACATGGGAACAAGTCAATTGGCGAGATTCGAAATTATCATAACGTGGAATCGTAACATGGGTACGAGCCAATTGGCGAGAAAATTCACCATACATTATTTGTAAATATACAGGAGAACCAAAAGACCTTTTAATTTTTCCATTACGGGCAAAGCCCTGTGGATACCACTAGTATTTAATAAATTTTAAATGATCCATATAATGTCAAAATTTTAGTAGTGAAAAACCTCTGATCCCAAGATGTGCGTTAAACAATCTTTCACTGTATTACTAAATAACAACATAGTACTTATTAAAAATAATAAAAATAAAACTTGTTTCTTGAACGCAATGCCCAATGAGGAAAGTACAGGGAAATGTTGGAGGAAATACTGTCACAAGCATCATTCCAATCACATCCACAATTACAATTAAAAAAAACTTGAAAAGAAGGGTATCATCTGAGTCTACCGATGTAATTTAGAAGGGTAAGGGTATTCTACTGTTAGAAGTAGCACAATATGTGCAAATTTTCATTTTTTTGAAATTTTGTCATCTATTGTACTTTAGCTTTATTGTACAAGCTTGATTATTTACAGGGTTGCCACAGAAGTTCAAGAAGGAAATTCCCTGACATTTCCAGGTTTTCCAGTCGATTTTAGAAAAAATTCCAGGATAATGTATGTCAACTTATGTTATTTAATATCAATACAATATAATTTTTACTGTAAATAAACCTAATTTGTTAACCAAAAAATGCTTTATAACATTATCGATAATTGTTATCAATATCTGGGTTAAGTTAAGACAAACTTGAAATTTAACGACAAATGCTTGAAAGACCAGATATTTCCAATTAATACTTTTATTTTTAAATCTCCGCAATTATATTCTGCAAAAGTTTGCTTCTCTTTCAATGCAATTTTTATTTACTCAAAACTTTTTCTTAGCATTTTTTTTTTACTCTTTTTCTTACTTTGCAACTTTTTCCTATTGCATAATGATTCTAGCATAACTAAGCATATTATAAGAAATCTCATTTGATTTGAGTCTTTCTCCCTCATTACAACATGAATAAATGCATTCCATCAGTCCATAATGCTACAAGACTTTTCTTTCAAATTTTTGACCAACATGCCCTTGTTGATACTACACTCTCAACAAGTGGTGTGACATATTTTAAAAAAACATTGATGGTTAAAAAAAAAGATGTTAAAAATTAAAACATCAATGTTTTAACAAAAACCACGATGGATGTTTCCAAAACGTCGGCAATGCCACTATTCTCGACCGTAACTTAAACATGGGAAAAAATTATCCGCATTGTGATAAAATCGTAACATCTTTCTTTGGCAAGCAATGATCTATAAAAATCATAGTTCATTCTGTTTCAAAAATAACAATATATGCTATGGTCTCTGCAATGATGATTCAATTTAAAATTCATATTCTTAATACAAAAGAACCCATAGAAAATTATTACACTATTCTTCTAAAATGGACTTTCATTTTTGTTTTCCAATATTTTTTAAAAATCCTTAGCTTTAAAAGCAAATGAAGAACTAAAAAAAAATAAATGCTCATTTTTTTACAATTCAGTATGTTTACAAAAAAAAAAATGTAATTGCTAATTAACTCAATAATACATGAAACACACCGCCAGCTCAGTCAATTCCAGTTGAGGACTGCAGTTTCGTGCTTATTAGCACTCATCAGCCTGGCATAGTAACTGAGCTGGAGGTGGAAAACCTCTTAAGGAAGCCAAGAGTGTCAAACTCAATAATAGTTAAAGTTTGCAAAAATAAATATATAAAGTCATTCTAATCCAGAATTAAAACAATTTCCAACCATTGAAACGATGGAAAAACTTGAAGGATGCATATGGACTGAAATCTCAAACACACTAAGCAATTTTCGGCAAAGTCACTTTCAATGTTGGCATGTTTCCAAAAAAACAAGTTTTAACCTATAAAAGCTAAAATTTTAAGGTTTTAAATTTTATGATCATTTATATCATGAAAAAGAAAGGAAAAAAAAGTAGAATGAAGGCTACTAAAATGCTAGTACGACCACACGTACTTTGCGAAAAATACTAGTAATGCATGGCTTGATTTTTTTTCCAAAAGAAGCAAAATAAAATGTAATGATATAAATCAGAGCTTCTTAATTTATGTATGGATTTTTTTAAAAAAATATTTATTTATTTATTTACTTATTACATTTAGTACTTAAAAATGAACTTGAATTTTCTTCCTCTCAACTATCAGGAAAATTCGCTTATCTGGAATGCAACATTTAACGCACTTCCACATTTTTTACACAACAGTTTCACCCATCAGAAGCAAAAATTGAGAGAGATTCCCTGACATTTCCAGAAATTTCAATAATTTGTGACTTTCCCTGACAATTCCCTGACCATTTTAGGTGTTTCATTTTCCCTGACAATTCCAGGTTTTCCATATTTTCCAGGTGCGTGGCAACCCTGAATTTAGTTAACGCTGAAAATAAAGGAAGAAAATAACGTCAAGTTCCAAGATTTCCCTATTGTTGGTATTGAATCTATAGAAAACATTTCTTCAACCATCTCAAAAACTCATTTCTGCAGATACTGCCGCTTACCTTCCTACAGCAATATTCTCTCTCCCTCTACCTCTATTAAAAGTTTTTAAAAAAAATATTTAAAAAAACAGTAAAAGTTGGTAAGCGTTTCAAATCCTTTGAATCGCCACTTTCACGAACTTGGTCAATACACAAGTGTCAAATCTTGACTTTTATGGCAAGACCTTCAACAAAGATTTGAAATTCCTTTTATTGAAGCGGAGCAGTACGCATTTAATACAGCAAAAGTTAAAAATAGAAATCAATGAGTTTATAAATTGTAAAATCTTAACTCAAAGAGTTTCCACAGTACTTACAAATGAAAGACCCTCTCAGGGAATTTTTAACAAGTTTTTAAAGAGCAAAAGAAACCTGTTTAAACAATCTGATTCACTGCTTTAAAACAAACTTTTTTTTTATTTTAATGAAATCCGATTTCTAGCTGAAAAAGAGTCAGTCCAAGATTAGCTTTTCCAAAATCATAATTAGCTATCCAGTAAAAGATTTTACTGAATTCTGTTCAGATGATTCAATTCAAAACTGTTTTTGTCACACAAAATCATAAGAAAAAGAAGCAGTAACAAGAGTTGATCAAAACATCGACAATATTTTTATTTACAAATTTTAATACACAGCTAATGAGTTAAAATATCATACACCGGTGGAAGTTTTTAATTACATACATTTCAACACATGTGGCTAAATGTTTAATTACTAAACATTTCAAGTACAAAACATTTTTATGCCAAAATCATTTTATAATTTTTTTTTTAAATCACAAATAACTATTTGTTGTTTTGCATAATGAAATTAACATAAACATGGCCCAGAAATGTGGTCTTTTGAAAAGATTTGCAAAATAGAAACATTTGGAAGCAAATTCTCACCTCCCTTCTTGGAAGCAAACACAAACAGTAGATTTTATCTCAAAAACCAAAGTAAACAGTAACTTTTATTTTGAAAAACAGGACATGGAATCGATTTTAAGGATGATCCCCCTTCCCCCTCTATGTCACAAAATGATAGTGCAACTCCTCAAATACTATAAAAGAGTCTATAGAAAGAAATTTCAATGGAAGTCTATGCCATGAGCCATGACCCAACCTCCTTCCCTATGAGCACCTCTGAAATTTTACATTAAAAAAATGGGAGAATAAACAATCAGTTTCACATAAAAAAAGAAACTTTAGAATGAACTTTTACAATTTTTTTTTCAATAGAAAGTTTTATCTTTACCTTTAAAGGACATTCAAATTAAAAGATGATAAATAAAACCAAAAAGCTGATCGCCGGCTGCCTTGTCTAGTAATCAGAGAAGTCGGACTGCGATGGGGAGGTACCGGGTTTGAAACGCGACTTGGGCGTGTCCTTTCTCTCTCCTGTTCTTGTGTGAATGTGTTACGCGCTGTGAATGGTAGCCTACCCCATAAATGGGTCCTTATGGCTCGTGTGTACTGTGGAAATCGGACTTGAGACCAAATTACAGTGCAGTTGAAAAAGTGAAGCAGCACAGCCCAAATTGCCAGCCTAGCTGGCACAAGACAACAACATAAAGCTGATCAATCAGAAATAAGTGAGTTATAGAAAAAGGAGCCCATAAAGTACTTTATTGGCTGTTACTTAAAATTAATTTCATACTTACAAACAAAATGAATGTAGTGTTACATAACATGTTAAAAAAAGATAAGACTTGCAAAATAACAATTAGAAAATAAAAACTTTCCAAATATTAAAAAGAATACTCGACAGAACATTCAATAAATGCCATCTTAGGAAACACGAATACACACAATTTGGTCATGACATGAGTCTAGTAAAGTTTCAGCCAAAAAAAAAAAAAAGGCATAGAAAAAAAATTTAACTCAATAAAGCATTTCTTGATATTGATATGGCATCAAATTTGCATGTAAATACACTTAAAATTGAATTGAATTTCAGACTATTGATGCATCCTATAAATACCATATTGGCTCATTATGGCAAAAAAATACTTTTGCTACCCATTATTGTTGTATATGATACAGCAGCAAGTTGTGCAATAGTCACCACTTCTTGTTTTTGACTTTTTCACACATAACAACAGTGCACTCACTCTCTTTATTGTATCTTCTTTTACGACATATTTTTGAATCTTAAGGTCAATTTTGTATTCCCCATCAATTTTAATCAATAAGCAATATTAAAAACAACTTTTAATGCGCATCAGCCATCGAATAATGCGGACAAATTTTTCCAGAGGTGTCCAGAAACGACTGAAAAAAACTGTTTTTGTTTTTCAATAAGCAGTTTTACAGCAACATTTTTTGACTACTCAAAAAGGCTTACATTCTGAATATGTGATGTCACTTACAGAAGAAAAGAAAAATTGGAATCTAATCCGTTCTGATGCAAATGTTTTGAAGGCAATGGAATGAGCTTAACAGGCATGGTCAGAAGTGTTTTCTAGAACAGCATCTCTCAAACTGGGGGCGTAACCCCTAGAAGAATTTCTAGGAAGGGGTGCATGTAAAAACAAATTTAATTATATAGTAAAATTAAGATAATTTACTCAAATTTGTGGTTACATAAAAATGTTTTTGATATTATTGCCCCCCTTTTTTAGGGTTTATATTGTAGTTTTCATTCACATTTCTCAACAGTTCTTATGAGCTTCTGTTTCAACTTCCAACTATACTACTTGTATAGACCGTATATAGTGGGAGGTTTGGGCGTGACCTTACATGAGTGTTTAAAGGAGGGCGCAGAGCCAGAAAGTATAAGAAACCCTGCTCTAGAACCATTTCCAATAGTTTCCATCACTGCAGGTTTGAGAAAAGTTAATTAATGGATTGCAGCGAAGAAATCAATAATTTGGTTAATCTTAAGAGCACATTAGAAGAAGAAGCTTACATCTGGGCTTGATATCCCGATGATTATATCCAAAAAATAATGATGATTAAATCATTTTAGAGAAATGATCAAACAAGGAAATCATACTTCTGCTATCCAAGATCAAGAAATTGCGAGTGAGGGTGAAGAAAAGGAAGAAAGCATTCTGCTAGCAAGCAGTTCAAACAATGCTATCAACTAAGCAGTAAGTTACCGCCCTTAAGCCATAGCTAAAACAAAACTACATGCAATGTACTGACAGCCCAGTTATCACATCCAGAGACTGCAGTTTCATCCTTGTTGTGGACTCATCAGCATGGAGTAGTGAATAACCGAGCTGGAAGCAGATATCTCATTGAAGCTGAGAGTGCCAACAAAAAGTAAATAAATAAGTAAATTTATCTCACCAACGAGAGTTCACAGCCATGGTGTGGTTCAACTTGTAAATTGAAGGCAAAGCTCTGCCAGTATTACCAATCAAAGTCTGGTATAACAAAGCACATTTTGGAGTGCATTGCAAAATTGGAAAAATATCAAAAAGAAAACTGATGTATTATTTTCAATTAACTGAGAGACTAGGTCAATTTTAGCTACTATGTTTTGATCAATGGTGTTGCAATAATATTGCCTTTATTTTACTTTCTTAAATTTTACAAACTGTAAAAAATAAAGAACTAAATAAATTTTTTAACATAAAATTGCAATTTTTAAAATTTATTTCTGAACTTTTAATACGGTTCAAAAACCAAAAGATTGTGGCTTAGGGTTAGTGAAATACTGTTACACAGTTTGCAGAGTTACGTTGAATGTGGACAATGGTTAGCGCAGGCAAAAGAAAAAAAAATAGAAGCCCTTGAAGCATTGACAGGAGTTCAACACTATAGCTTTTATCAGGTACTAAAACTTTCAAAGTCAGCAATGTTTGGTTAATGCCATTTTGTTATCACATGGGATATTATTTAAAGAAACATTTTTGTACAAAGATATAGGTTCCAATAAGCAAAAGCAATTAATAGAAAGTGGAAGATTAGTGTATTTGAAATTTGTAGCTCTATTTAAACAAAAATAATAACAATAATAAAACTATAAAAGAATCTTGAATCGGTTCCATAAACTTTGCAATAAAAATAAAAGTCCTCTAGGTCATAAAACTCTTACACACATTATAGATAATAACAAAAATGTACTATAAATAAATACGGATACAACACAAAACTCACATTTTGTATGAAAGCTCATTTACAATGCTATAATGGACAACAATGAAATAAAAGTATGTCTGAAAAATCAAAAGAAGTCACATGTAAAAGTTATATTGAGATTATAAGTAAAAAATAGCAAAAAGAAAAAAAAATGATTGCAATTCAAATAATAAACTAGTGAAATCTTTTCTCCACAGTTACATTTAAGTATCGCATTAGTTTATGAAAAGATTTTTGCACTGATTGAAGAATTAGACATGTAAATGGATAAACCTCATTAAATATTGTTTTAAAATATTTAAACTAGATTCTATTAAAATCTCCTATGGCATCTGCTGATAGTAAAGTTGGGTCCAGTAGATGATTGATGAAATTAAATGCTTTTTTGCAGAATAATAACTAACACATAAACAGTACAGAGAAACCTCTTTCTAATTAGCATTGTTTTACAAGCAGCTTATGGACTACATTCCTTTTTCAAGATTTACAAGTTTTACAATGGAACAGAAGCAGTAATTCATTTTGTCCATCAGAAATATTACTTTCTAGCAATTTCTTAGAAAAACAACAAAATCTACATCAATTTGAAATTTTTATCCTCTGTTAAGATAGAGCAAAATCTTTAATTTTCAAACTCATGCACAAAATAAGCTTAATCATTTAGGAAAACAAAATGATTTTCTTTTTTTTAATTTAAAAAGAGGCTTACAAGATGTTTTTCTCGATCCAGTTATTTTAATAATACTCATAAAATGTCCGTTTGCGGATACACTGCATCCTTCAGGACAAGAGCAATTGAGGGTCTCATATCCACTTTGAGTAAGGACATATTATTGAGCTTCATTTTTGAAATATAAAGTTAAAGCTCATGAGTTTGACAAATCTTTTTGCATCTTTCAGACAAACTTAACTCCAAATCATTATACAACTTTGAATGTCAGGTATCTTGAATGAAATTCATTTTCAAAAAATCCAGTCCCTGATGAAGAATTTGTACAGTCATTGCGACATAATATACAAGCAAGATAAACGGATCTAAAGACTATCCCTCGGACTGAGAGGCTTTCTTCCTTTCCTTTGTAGCTTCACGTTCCTCACCCGGGATGTAGGGAAGACATTTCATATGGAAAACAGGACAGACCAGCTCACTATATTCTCCTATGAAATCAGAAAAGAACCAGTGAATAACTTATAAAACAGACTTTGAGCTTATTTTGTTGTAAAATGATGTGAGATGCTGAAAAAACTTCCTCTTAGAAAACTTCTATTTGAAAATATTACAAAATGAAAATATGATGATGTTTGAAAGAATCTAAACTTAAAACTATCTGTACTTTTCCATAAAAGATATGTCACAGTGCATTCTGAATCTTGGCAATTATTTTTCACTTTATTTGTTGCCTCCTTGTTTGGTCAAAACTTGTTAGAAACTGCTTGTTTGGCAACACCATACATTATTTTGGTTTTTCAAAGAATTTTCAGCAAAACAAGCCTTGACACAAGATTAAAAGTTCCCTTAAAGTGAAAAATAATTGGCTAAATAAAATAAATGTGAAAATTTTCATTTAAATAATGTCAAATCAACTTTAAATGATCCATTAACAATTAAAATATTTCATTGTTTTGCAGGTATTTGTGTGAATATTATTACATAATGTTTCGAGTCATAAATATCTTGAAATATTATGACTTAAATATTTATTGAGTCATAAATGTTTCGAAATTCACAACTGAAAAATTAACAAATAGAGTCATAAATAAACATTAAAAGTTCCATGAAAATATAAGACTAGAAAAAGAGGAGTAAAGATGGCGATTTTTCAATTTTCGTCAAGGTAGAAAGTAAACAAGTTGCCAAGTCAAGAGATGCACCTATAACGGAAATGTACCAAAATAGCTAACAAAAATTTCTAACTACTGTGTCAAAATACTCTCTATCAAAGATTCAATCATTTTACAGAATTTAATAGTTAGCTTCAGAAGACGGGATTCATCATTGATAGTTATTTATTATTGCCAAAGATACTCATGTAAATTGTAGAAATGAAAATATAAAATAAAACAAATCTTGAGTTTTCTTTTAGAATGGAAAAAAACTGAATACAATGCAAACAGCTTAGATAAAATGAAGAATCTCATGATTTAGAATTATTTTTTGACAACACAATCAGAGCTAATAGTTCTTGACTTTTAGATCATGGCAAAATATTTTTCTAAAGTTAAATTTTTAATTAAAAGTAATGTATTCAACTTAACATTTCTTATAAAATGTAATTAGTCTTTTTAATTGAGCCCCAAATAAACAAACGTGTACATCAGAAATGTCACTAACAGTAGATAATATCACTGAAATATTCATGCCAATGACAAATACTCCTATTATAAGAAAAAAAGTCATGTAGATTTTGCCGATTTTTTGAAAATATAACATTTTGAAAAGAAGGAAAGTGAAATGCAGTAAACAACTCTGTGATCCGAAATGTCCAATTTTCAGTCTTGCAAGAATGAAAAAGTCACATTTTCGTCATTGCGGTTTTTGTTTAGGGTTATTTTATGATAACCATTTTTGATAATTGTTACTTTTATTTTGTATTAATATCAACAATATATTGCTTCTTTAGAATTATTATAGCCTATCACGCTTCTTTTTATAAAACAAATGCTAATTCCTGTTCATTCAGTTGAAAGGAAAATTTGTGAATTTGGACCTCTACTTTTGTGTCTCCAAGAATAATTAGGTCTTCAATTAAAGGTCAAGCAATACAAATTATAGTAGAATGTTTCAGTATTCATTTAAGGGGTTACAGTACCTTTCAAAAAAAATTTTTTTATTTAAGTAAATTTTATATTTCTTTGAAACCATAACATGCATACTTATTTCTTAATCAATAATTTATTTCAAAATTTAAAAATATTGCTTACTTTTTTTTTAAATTTAAAAAATTGAAAAAAATTTCAATTTTTTGAAATTCTCAAGGCTTTTTTATTTTTGCATTAATTAAAAATTTTTTTGTTTTGCTAAACGATCACTATAATCATCTCTAAAAATCTGTGCATCCATTTGCTTATGAGTTTATTAGAAAATTTTCTGTGATTAATTATGTAAAAAATCAAAGTTTTTTTTTTTTTTTTAAATTAGTTTTTACAGGTTTAACATGCTTTAAACATTTGAGTAATTTATAAAATGCTTATCCATGCCACAGTTTTGTCAAATATGTTATCCCAATTGCAAAAAGTATTACTTTAAAACTATCTTTAATTGAAAAAAATCCTTAGGGATTCTAATGACATGAAAACACAAAAATACCATCATCGAAAAAAAGCAGTTTAAAGTTTTTCTTTTGCAAAAGAATACATAGCGAGCATGGTCTAAAACCACTCATAACTTTTTAAAAATTTGAACTAAAGCAATGAAACTTTTTCTCTGTGTTCAGAATAGGTTTTACTTTTGAAATAAGCAATAAAAAAATTTTTGATCGTCTCATCATTTTTGAGGTACTGTAACCCCTTAATAAAGTTGAAAAAGTCCAGGTTTTCTTTCTATCTTTTTGAGAAATCATTATTGCTTACCGCTTTTACTTTGCCTAGTACCTGACATTTAATCTATTATCTGACTTATTGAGTCACATGATCCATTGTTGCTCGAAAAAGCTTAATTAAGCATGTATTAATCAGTTACTTGAATCCAAATATACCAATTAATGTACTATAACAATTAGCGAAATTTTTCTACCCTAAGTAACATGTGGTTTTATACTTGGATTGACTGGAATATTTTGTTCATGAATATTACGCACCCTTATAAGTAGGAAACATGATGCATTTTTTTTTCTTCATTTTCAGACTAAGTTCCACTGTGGACTGTTTTGTAAATATTTCCTGTTTGTTAGAACAAACATATGCTAAATGCTGTGCTTGCAGAGGCTGAACATACTTTTTCTTTTCCAAGCAAGAAAATTTTGAAAACTTTGCGTTTTGTTGCGACCAAGTTATGTACAACAAGACATTATGTGTTTTGCATCAATTTTTCAAGAAGAGCCTTCAATTTGCTGCAAGAGACAGTTTTCTAGTCCAATGTTCAATGATAACTCTCTCAATTTAAAAAACCACACCAAAAAGAATGTGGACTTTTCTTCACATGTAGTTCTAAATTTGAAGTTATTTTCCTAATTTCCATTCTAGTGTTACTTGATAAAAGCTTATATTTTATCATTATTGCTTGATCAAGATTTGTTTGATTAAAAAATACATACATATTTTGTGGATCTAAACTTGTTTTTACAGAATGTTTTTCATTGATATCAAATGAACCCCCCCCCCCCTCAGGGCTGTATACAAAGGGGGGTTCTTAGGGTTCAACCCCCTCCCAAAAGTTTAGTTTGACATTTAAATGTTCATTTATAATTAAAAATTTCCAAAAAATATTGTTCCAAACCTCAAATGTCTTTCATATGTATATTAATTGCATAAAACGCTTTCATAATAGTTAACTCAACGACTTGAACATTAGCACTAATGGCACAAAACTCTGCATGAAAGTTTTCAAACCCTCTTCGAAATTATTTTATGGTAACGGCCCTGTCCTCCCCCCAACCCTAAAGCCAATTTAAAAAAATATATTCTATTAGCATATAATTGCTTGATTGAATTTTCTCCATGTTTTAAAATATACAATTTTTAAGTCATTATTATTGACGCAACAACTGATATGAAACAAATTGTGTCCTTTGAAACTGCTCCAGAAGACTAAAGAAACTTTATACCTTCAAAATAATGAGTCAGCCGCCAAGAAAAAAAAAAACTTCGAAAATACTTGATTAAAGAAAAAAACAAGGCTACTGACGATTCTGCATGCATTGCATCATACCTGATGTGAGGTTCCTCATTCTAAAATGACCTCTCATGTTCCCATAAGTGGTGCTGAAACTAGTACTGCTAACCCAAGAGAAACTGGCCCCAGGGTACATCACCGGGTACTCCCCGACAACTCCAGGACCATCCACTTGCTCTTCACTGCCATTGTCATCGGTTATTGTCCAATGCCGAGTTTCTAGCTGACAGCTTTCAGAAGAAGGGGTTTCTGGCGACATAGTCATGCTGTAAAAATCATTCCCAAAAAATCAAGCACACATTCTTAAATGTACAAGAAGTATTAATGTAGCACTGTTGTAACAAAAACAAAATATGATGATCTCAGAGTTAAAAGAAACTAACTATGCATCTATAATGTAACAATGTGTATTGTAAGGTTTTAATAATTTCAAAAGAAAGGATTATAGCAGAGGACAATGAGTACTTTTAGTTAGAGTAAAGAAACTTTTGAAATTTTTTAATGATGTACAAAAAAACCTTCTTATTCTACACTAACAATTAAAAATGTCAATTAGTTGCTGAATTACTTCTAAAATACCGGAAAAAGGGATAAACGTGGGGCTAAAGGCATTCTGCATTTTTTATCAAAATTGAGTTCATCACCAGATGGTCCTTTGTCGCATAGTTTACATAAATAGTAAGTTCTATAGTCATTCGTCAATGGGAAATATTTTTTTAAAAATTCTGTAAAAGTTGCATTTGAATCAAATACATGGAAGAGCAAAACTTTAAACAGCTATTTCTCATTTTGTACTCGGCTGCAGATCTCACTTTTGCGCTTTGCATGGCAGTATTGTTGTCTACATAAAAATATATTTGAATAGTTGGTTAGTGTCATTTTTATTTTCAAAATATTTTTGGTCTTCCAGCTTTTAAACTTCTGGGATCCAGATCTAGACTACTGTTGGTTAGTTGCCAACCGCTGAATTAGAGCATAAACCAAAATACCTGCCTTCCCCAAAGCAAAATATTTCACAATGTTCTGCAACGTAAAATCATTTGACCAAAACTGTTCTGCAAGTACTTCAAGCATTTTATCTACACAAGCAACCAATGTGACTTTTTTCACAAATCAGGAGCCCTAATTCAAAATCGTTTCATACAGGAGTTTTTTTGTTTTTTTTTTTCTGTTTTTTTAAAACTTTCCTGTTGCTATGCATCTCTGTAGAACCTAAACATATTGAGATTTTCCAAAAATATTTATATATGCTTTCTAAAATGCATAGAAAGAGCAAAGATATAAAATTTTATAAAAATCCGAACCTAGGTGTCAAACTACGTTTTTTTTTTTGGTCAATTTTACATGGCGTGAAGGAGTAATTAAAATAATGTTAATTAATAAATAAATTGCTAAAATAATTAATAAAATGAGTTGAGTTAGGTTAGCATATAGTTAGAACACTTCAAAACTTCCTAAATAATTGAAATATTTTCAGGATGCAAAAGAATTGAAATCTCAAACAAGACACACAATTTTGTCGATGGGCGTGTTTCAATGTTGCCATATTTCCAAAACTTATGTTTATGGAGGACATTGGAGTGGATGAAGGTCGATTGGGAAAAAATAAGTAAAAGGGGAACCAAAAACGCTACAAAAATCAGAATAGTAGTTTTAGATTTAAAATATGAAATTTTTGCAGAAACTGCCGATTTTCTACAAATATCTTTCAACTCAAGACAGAATTTGTCACAAATTCTGCAGATTTCTTTAAGTTCAAAGTAAATCTGAAGTTCCTGCAGATGACTTATGAAATTCAACATTTTTCGCGAGCCTTCCGCCAAATTATCGTAATTTCCGAGAATTTTAGATTTTCTTCTAATTTAAAGAAATGTGCAGAATTTGTGCAAAATTCTACCATGAGTTAAATAATATTTGCAGAAAATCTGCAGATTCTGCAGAAATTTCACAGACATCTGTAGAATTTCTGCTGAAAATTTGTCTGAGTTTTTCTCTCACATTTGAACAGAATTGTTCTGCAGCTCAGGCATCTGTTCTGCGACGTACGTCGCAAATTTAGTAGTATTCTGCTTTGAGAACTGCCTTCAAGCCAAAACTCAAGAATTTTTTTCTCCTGGATCACATTTGTAATTGTGTGTTTTTCAGACAGGAACCATTTTCTACATAAATGACAAATTGACACACCCACTCAGATACTTCTTCGCTTCTTCAACCAGACATACACATCTTTTTACTACTGTAACTACAATTCCATTCTACTACTACTGCATACAAGGCCCTCATATGGGCTGTAGATATCCATGGAAAAATAATGAAAAAAAAACGTTGGAAGGGAAAAGCAAACATTCATACCGTTTATCTATTAGCACCAACATGGATTAAGGTGCGTACACAAACTCTCAAGCATGATGTATGCAAATGATGTAATTCCCTTTCACGCATATCACATCTTAATTTTTTAAAAACAAATTCTAAAGTTAAATCTAAACTTTAAAAATAAGCACAAAAAATTGTAAATTTGATAGCAATTAACAATAAAAGATTCACTTTTACTTACGTTATTCGGTAAGTGTGATAAAATTTTGGAGGGTTAATTTTGCTTATTTCAGGAAGAAAACAGGTTGCAACAGAAACAGTAATATTATCGGTCACAGCCTCAGCTTCCGAATCATGTAAAAATCTAAAATGTACAACAATTTTATAGTACAAGCAACGATAAAATTAAAAAATTTAAAAACCCTCCGATTGAATTGAGACAAGAGGGAAAATTGAAAATCCTTTTAAAAGCCTTATACTATTAAAAATCAATTACGAGTATTTTATTTTCTATTAAATAAAAACTAGCAACAGATAAAAATTTTAAATCATTGCGTTTAATTTCCTCGTCGGCCAAAAATGAATTCAGTTATCAATGGTGTGAATAAAAGCTTAGCCGTTACAAAAATCTGCTTAAAAAATACGTTATAATTTGAATTCTATGTAACATGGAAGTTCCAAACACATTCTATCAGACGCAGAAAATTCTTTATTTTGGTATTAAATTTTAAAGTTTTTAACTATGTTTTCACTGCAAAAATTGCAAAAAACCTTTTAAAGGTTTTTAATTAATATCTTGGTTAATTAATGTCATCCAAAATGCAAAGTCTAGCTAAGAACACTCTCAATCAACTCTCCTTTCGAACACTTTTTTTTCTTTTCAAAATCGGTTCATCTGTTTAGGCACTAGAGTGCCACAGACAGACACATAGATACACAGACACGTCAAACTGTAATGTAAAATACATATCAGATTATACACAAATTGAACTACATATTCTTATACAAATGCTTATTATGCTGTGACTAGTAGCAAGACATTTTTTGTGACACAGATTAAAAATACAAAAGTAGCCTGCAAGATATACCAACATTAGACTAATTTCAAAATCTAAATCAGCACTGAAAAATGCTTAAAAATACAATGCTAATACAAGCACAAGCTACGTGCCGATTAGATCCCAGAAAATGTGGTACAAATCTTTATTAGTTGAACTTCAATTTCTAATTTCTTTATAATTATAGGTTTTTTACTCCAACTAAGAAATTGTTTACAGACTTTCTCGTGAATCTACGATGTATGTCACACTATTGGGCTGTTTCTGTTACCTGGATGCAGTTAAAGTTTTAATTGCCTTTGCTGCTTTCAAATTAAATGTTATTAAGCAGTCGAATTTCGTTATAGCGAATCCGAGATGTAACTATTTGCTGGTTGTAGCGAACCTTTTAAATGATCCTAACTGAAGCTCTATGTTGCTAACATATTTTAAAAACAGTGGCGGCAATCCTCCCCCCCCCCCCCCAACTTTTCATGATTAATTATTTCACTTTTTTTCCAAGTCAGGAACCAAAACTAGAAATTATTTTTAAAAAAGCAGAAATGTCAAAATTTTCAGAACATAATTATTTGTTCTACTTTGTATATCTGTTTACAAAACATCTAGCGCGTTAATCTAGCGCAAGCGATAGCTTTTAGTTTATGTATTGATGATTTAGATATCAGCAAATCAATTGTTTTACTTAAACAAGCCATACTTGTTTGATAAAATTTTTACCAAGTGTTTGTAACACTTCAAAATATTTAGGGGATAAATAATGTAAGTCTTTCGTGTCTAAGTGTTTTTTCGGGTCAAGTTATTGCATACAAAATACATTTAAATCTTAAGAAAAATGTGAGCTAATTGTTAAGACTTGCATCAATTTCTACTTATCTGCTTCAATATTCTCAAAACCAGCCCTAACTAAATTTTGTACTTTTTTTCTTTTCATTTTTTATTGCAGCTTAAAGTCCCACGGCTTTTGGTTGTCTTTTTTTTCTGCCTCCATTCCCCCCACTTATAAGCCTTAATTGCTGCCTCTGTTTTCAAATACTTGTAATGTTCACCAAATGCTGGGAATTGGCTGTAACGATCCAAAAGTTTTAAAACTTTCTAGCTTTTCATAGCATAGTTCACACCTACGTTCTTGAGCTATTTTTCCATAGGTAAACACCATATTCTGTAATAGTTACTCCTTTTACACAAGAATAGTCCTATCCAAACCACATTCCACCCCCTTATGCCTCTGATTTTGTTCTGAGTTTCACACTGACAGACTAAATAAGGCAAGAAAAAAGCTTTTTCTGTAGGGGATTTAGTTGAATTCATCCTGAAATTGGAAAGCAGTTTAATTCTCGATTTGTCTGGGTTTTGCAATAAATATGTAGTAGATTTGTGCACAATAGTTCACAGAAAAATCAACGTAATGTACATAAAATCAAAAAGCTTGTAACCAAAAATAACATTGTTCTTCCCATACTATGGGTAGGTTTTAAAAAAATAAATAAATAAATAATTTTTTATAGTTTATTACTGAGTACAATTGCTGATACTAATATTTTACTTACTAATAATATTCCTTACTAGTTTAAATAAATTTACTAAAGCTGAAAAAGAAAAAAAATATGCTAAATTTTACTCATCTGCGGAGCAAAAAAATAGCTATATCTCAGGAATATAATTTTTTCAAGAAAAAAACATTACAGTTTAGGAGTACAGAATATTGATACATATTGCCTACCAAATTTCATCTAAATCAAAAATGGTACGGCATGGTCCCGAATTAAATTTAATGAGTTTACCTGGTGTGATAAATAACAGCACAACATAAGAATAAAAATAAAAATTAAATAAATAATTTACATACACACAACTTAAACAAGGGATCAATTTATATCAATTACATGGAACCAGCAAAGTTTTGGAGAGTAGGGGTTGGGGGGAAATGAGAATAATTTATGGGAGGAAATAAGGTTATGAACATAGAACATGATTTCCCCAGATTTGTACACCCACAATGTGATTTACGCTGAGTCTTCAAATATCCCTTGTACCCAGCACCTCGTCTGGACCAAGTCTGCTCAGTTATAACCCTTGAACATAAATGAATTTAGTTTCATGAGATTGTTACACAGTTGATTAACACTGAAAACATGACACAAAAGGCTGATAAGGAATACTTAAAATGAACTATACGTATGGGTACCATATAGAATGACAGTGTGCACCTAGCTGCACCAGCTGGAGCTTTTAAACATATCTTTTTACAGTACTTTATTGAGAAGAGAAAAAATATCAACACACCGAAAAGGTTGATCCTGTATTATGACATAATCATCATTTGCCAGATGGTCAGCATGGGCAGACAACCACTCCAAAAATGAGGTTCCTGAAATTAAGCGGTAAAAATTTAAATAGGGTGAGAAACGAATTTTAAGCAATGGTTTTAGAGTAATATGAAAACCTCTCATTTAAAATATGTAACAATAGATATAGTAAAATAAAATAATATTTTTAAAGTACAAATAGGGTGGTTTAAGAAGAATGGTGGGGTAAATTTTTTTTACATATGTTCTATGTGCCCAACTCTAGATGCCTGAACAATACCATACCTGTACGCTTGCCAGATGGGTTGTAGCAAAACTTAGTGACTGTACCGAAATCTCAACTACCGAAATGTATTTTTTGAATTTATAGTGAAATTATAATATTGTTCAGAAACTTTTGAAAATGTAGTGAGAGTTATCCATTATGATAATTCCCTCAACCTTTCTACATATTTTCAATAAACATATTTTCTTGTGTGTAAGTCAATTAAAATAATCAGTTGAAAACATTGGTTAATTGATCATTTTAATTTTCAGCACAAAGGTATTTAAGTCAATCAGTTAAATTTTCAAAACCATAGAAATTCTTGACTGAACTTCAACTTTTTTAAGTTGAAAAATGGGGATGTGAATTTCCGATGAATTTTGACATGAAAATAAAGTTTGTGTGATTATTGTTCAATTAGATATACAAGGAAAAGTGTAGTGTGACTGGTTGAGGCAATCAAAAAGAAAATATTTTGCCTTGATAGAATGTCTGAGGCCAAAGTAAGATTAAAAAAAAAAAAAAAAAAAAACACCTTTACAGCATTTTTAAATTGATATTTATGAAAAAATTCCATGTTCATTAATCATTGTTTTTTTCAAACATTATTTCAGGTAATTAAAGCTTGATAATTAAAAAAAAAAGATAGGCAAATGTTAAAAAATTTGCTTAGTTCCTTTTGAAGTAAGCTTTTTGTATATAGCCTTATAAATTTAGCATCAGATTGTTTCAAACTATTCTTATAAAATGTAGAGGTAGCATAGTAAAAGTACCTCTTGGTTTTTAAGGAAGTTTGCCAGGCCATGTTTATTTTCAACTTGTCTTTTTTTAATAAGAGTTAAAACCAATTTCAATATGCATTAGAGAGACAGCATTAATAAACAAATATGCAGAAGTCAAAACAAAGCTCCTTTAAAAAGGTTTGGTTTTTGTTTTGCATATACAATATGATTAACGTGCGGAATCATATGATTTACTTTTATTCTTCTGGGGTATCAGACGGGTGACATACCTGCCATTTTTGAAGGATAGGGTCTGGTGGGGGAAAGTGGTCAATGGGGTAAAGTGGTCATACGTCAAATAAATGGCTATAGCTTGGAAATAAATGTTCGAATGAATGTGAAAATTTTATTTTAGAGTAAGGCAGTTAGAAACTACATTTTGAATACAAAAGTTTACAACTGGAAAAATTTTATTCGGTAGAAAAAAATATTTTGCGTGAACATGAAAAATTTTAAAATCTAAACACCTATTTTAACATCTTTGGGAAATTTTGTTTGTTAGAATTAGGAACAGATTGACTATACAGGAAGCTTCCTACATGTCTCAAGAACTCTTACTTATAAGCAGTTAGCTGAATCTATTTTAGATAATTTTTTAGAACAATTTAAGTAAGATGGGGTAAAGTGGTCATAATATTAGGCTTAACGATTATTGTTCTTCTAATGTCACTTAATCTTTAGGTATAAGGCAGATACAAATTAAATATTAATTTTACTTAATATGTATTGTTTTTACAGTAAACGGGGTTAAATATACGAGTATATGCGTATATATACGCATATATACTCGTGTAGACATGTACATAGATGTATTCACATAAATGCGCCAATAAATACGTATATGGGTATCTGCAAGTATTTTTTATCTATACAGCTATACATTTTACTATACACGTATATACTCGCTTATACTCGTATATATCAGAACACTTATATACTCAGGTAAACACGTATATACGCGTACGAACTCGAGTAGACACTTACATACAAACATATGATATAAAAGTATACAGGGTGAGTTTACATTCTTGAGCAAATTATTAAAAGGTGTTTGACGAGAGGATAAGAAGGAAGAATCAATAAGGAACATATGGTCACAAACACAATGCTGACGCGCTACATGCACGCAAAATGAGAAATTGATGGATGCAAAAAAAGTCACAAATTTATATATATATATATATATATATATATATATATATATATATATATATATATATTACACAAATACAATTTTACTCAACATTTTAGGACTTAAGAAAGTTTTAAAGTGATTTATGAAATTTGCGGCCTTTAGCTGTAATACATGCGTCGCATTCACAGATCCCTCTCTGTTGCAATAACGAAACGTTTGAAAAACTTTCATCAGCCGCTGCGCCTTTGTTGCGATGCGTGTATTAGAGCTACTACAGACCCTAACTTTCAACAACTGCTCTAAATATTTCTTAAAAACTAAAATGTTATGTAAAATCATCTTTGTGCAACAAATTTGTGCCCTGCTTTGCATCCATCAGTTTCTGGCTTCGTGTGCATGTAGCGCGTCAGTGATTATAACTTCCTTATGATTCTTTGCTTCTTTTCCTCCCCTCTCACACCCCTTTGATTTTTGCCCACGAGCTTAGATTCACTCTGTAAGCCGACATGTATATAAGCGTGTATTCTCGTGTATACATTCATGTACTGTTGTATACACGTAAATGTACGTATACATGTCTATACAGGTAAATAATCGTGTTTACACGTATACATGCGTATATACTAGTGCTTCCATATTATATATACATGAGTAGACAGGTACAAAGACGCACTGGATGTATCCACGAATTAACTCGCGTATACTCGTATATGTATGTATGTACACTTATATATGCTTATATACGTCTACTATACACATATATACTCAAGTATGCACGTATTTTCTCGAGATACAAGTGCATACGCGTATATGATGTTCGTTCATACGCGTATATACTCTTATATACACGTGACACGTACATATACGTGACACGTATATACATGTGACACGTATGTACTCATGTAGACACGTATACTCTCCTGTAGGTAATCACGTATACATGCTTATATACTCGTATATACACGCGTATACTTGAGTAGGCACGTGCATGCATGTATCTGATGTATACATGTATCTACTCCTATAGGAACGTGTTTACTCGTGTATCACACGACACGTATATATTCGTGTGTACACGCATGTACTCGTGAATATACTTGTAACTATAAAAAAAACTGAAATATACAAGTATTTGGGTTCTTTATAATGGTTTTGTATCTATTTTTAACTATGACCACTTTACCCAATGCTATGACCACTTTCCCCCACCCCATGGGGTAAAGTGGTCATAAAAACATAGGGAAAAGAAAGCTCTATAAAACTACTAAAATCAATATTTTTTTCCCTAAAACTCAATGTACCGTGTTCTCTAATAATGCAATGTAAAATAACAATAAAAAAAGTTGAAGTGTTTAAAGAATTTGTTGCATTTATTATCCACCTAAGTTGAAAAAATACGATTTTATGACCACTTTACCCCACCAGACCCTACATAAACATCACATTTCATTTCTAAAAACAGACTTTCGAATAAAAAACAGGGGAGTGGAAAATAATAGATCTTAACATTGAAAGAAAGAAGAAGCAATTACCTGAGATAAAAGCATCTGTCCACCTCCTTCCATGCATGGGCTCACTCTGAACAGGGTAGAATATTGAGTTGGGTTCGTATCCATCCTCGTCAGTCACTGCAAGGAACTGAGTCAGGCCAGAATGGAGACACAAAGTCAAAGGGATACAGCCTTTCAGTCCTTCACGTTCCTAGAAACAAAATGTAAGATTTCAGATTACCTGTTCCAAAAGGTTAGTGCTGTTATGACAGCTAAAATATGATACAACTTATGTGCGACAGCACTAAGAGCAAAAAACTTGTGAATAGTATAAATACATAGCATTAGTAGTGTTATCTTAATTTCCAGGTTTATAATAACTTTCAATAGGATTTCCTTTCAAATTGTGAATTTTATATTGTTCCAAAAGCAAAATAATGCACAAATGAATCAATGTCTATTTTGTAAACTAAGTTTTCTGGAAAAAAACTTAGCAACATAATTAATAGAAAAATTAATATTTTGAAATAGCTTTGTAAAGTTCTAGTGAATCAACTAATTTTAGAGCTGAATATCAATTGAAAAACATTTTCACACATTTAAGACAGCTACATTGTTATTATTTGGCAGTTGACCTCTGAATTGATAACTGGCAGCATGAGCGACTTTGAGTTGGTATTATGCAGTTATGCATAATACCATTATTAGCATTTACATCACTTTTGGCACTGAAGAGAGTTATTTTTTTATTTATTTTATTTATTTATTTATTTATTTATTTAATTTTTTTTTGGCATATTTCACTACCTAATTCTTAAGCAAAATATAGTTAAATTTTGTAATAAAATTCTGAAAAATCAGCTAATTGGTTCAATAAGTTTTTTTTACTTTTAAAACAAATAATAAACTCTACAGATATCTGTACAATTTTAAATTAATAATAAATTGAAACGCAGATTTAAATGAAAGATGTTTCCAAAGTAGCAATTCTAAATGGCTAAACTGTCCTTTAAATCAAGAATAGAATCCGGGAAGAATAATGCAAAAAAATGATGCAACTTGGAAAAAAATAATAATAAATAAAATTTAAAAAAAAAGTTTGAAATGCATATTCAAAAATTGGCAGAAAATTTTCTACATAAGATTTTTAATAACACAAAAGTGCAAATTTAATAGAAATTTACACAATTAAAAATCTTACCCTAAATCCCACCAAAATGGTATCAAGATCCAGCAGAGATTCACTACGATAATGACCAGGAAAACTCATGCTGCCCATGATCCTGAAATAAAACTAATTTCAGCCACAAATGCAAAAACTTGCTCACTGCTGTATATAATATCAATCATTATTTGAATACCCAGGTGACGTTAGTCTTTGGCCGTTGTGAATGCGATAAGAGCACCTCATGTCTGCCGGTAACTTGCCGAGGCCAAGGCTATCTTCCACAAGATCCAGTTCCTCTTCGGATACACCTTCTAAAATTAGTACAGAATGGTTCAATTTTTGCAAATGTCAATTTATTGTAAACAGATTAAAAAGCAATAAAAGATCCACTCTTAACAGATATAAAGATACAACATAGTAAAAGCGAATTTATTCAGCATTTAAGTAACCGAAATTTTGGCCAAAAGTTTTCACTTTCAAAAAAGAACAATGACAAAAAAATTTCTAACTGCGATAGATACACAGAACATAGTTAGAACTTAGATAGTTTCTTCTCCCTTTATATGGTTATTGCTTCAAAAAGAAAGAATCAGATTTAATTCAGAAAAAATCGGAAATTTAGCACACCAGCAAGAGTCCGCAGCAAGGGTACAGTGCAACTCCTCAATTGAAGGCAATGGTTGGGTATTGCGCAGTAAGTTACCTCTGCCAGTTTCAATAAGATAATACCTGCCTTCAGCTAGCTTAATGTCTGTTCCAGACTGATGAGTCTATAACGAAGATAAAACTGCAATCTTCGGGTGGCATAATTGGGCTGTTGTTACACTGCAAATAAAAACTTATTCTTGGAAAAAATGTGGGTGGGAAGTCCTTGAAAGATGCTATTTTGAGAATGCATTGCGAGTGTTCGTGAGATAATGATTTCAAACTTAATAATGACAATACAAGACAAATCTGCTGATTACTGGTTTGGGATTCATGACTAGTCATTTACCCTAGAAGCAGTGATGTAGTTAGAAAAAAACATCTGGGGAAACTCACTTTGGAGTTTGGGGGGACTCACCAAAAGAAAAGGTGGTTAGGAAAAAAATTACATTAGATTAGCACTATTTTAAAATAAAAAACAAATATTTTAGGGGATGCCTTCCCCCTTCTAATCTTCCCTTCCCCCAACTACAGTACTGTCTGCAAAATATAACAGAAAGAGGATACATAAGAAAATAGAGAGTTTTCTGCTGGATAGACTAAACATTCAGAATAAATCACACAAAATCCATGAAGATAAAAGTTAAAAAGAAAGCTGCAAAAGATATTAAGTTTATGCATACTATGAATGTTTACATGTAATCTGTTTGTCAATAGGTGAAACTCAACCCCAACAGATATTATTATCATTTCACGAGGAAAGTTATATGTCTCAATAAGAAAAACAAGGCTGTTTAAACAATGCCGAAGAATTTTGAGCATGTTTTGGTGAGTTATGCATTTTAAAGGTCTAAAATGCTTCCTGAATAGTTACAGTGAAATCCCGTTACAATGAACTCCAAGGGACTAATAAAAAATTTTTGCTGTAACAGAATCTCCTTAAAACTCTTTTTATTTTTATAAAAGTGTTAATTTTTCAAATCTACACTCTAATACAATTAAATGTGCAACATTTACCATTACTAACAATCTAAAATATAATGAAGCACAATATTTATTCTGAAAATAAAAGGAGGAAAATATTGAACACTAACATTTTATTCATTGGTCATCTTCACATGAAGTGTTATTTTCTTTTAAGAGAGACTTATTCCCAGAGGATATTATAAAAGATTCTATTTTATGAACGTCACTTTGCTGACCACGAGAAAAGTTGAAATCTTACTGACTTCTTTCCCAAATTCACAGTGTACCTTACGTTTGACACGCAGATATTGAATGCGAATAGCTAGACAATGGCTTTTGGTGTCTCACATCTGCTTACGGTTCAGCATTTCCACCTTGAATAGCTTTGTTTTGAAAGTACAAATGGAGTTTTCACGTTACGACTTGTGAAAGTCCTTTTTAATTTCTGAAATCAGCAACAAGTAAAAATTATTCAAATTGACAATAAGAAAAAACATTTCATTGTAACGAATTTTTGAAAAAAATGTTTCGTTAAGATGAGAATTTTGATACATAATCTTAATAGGTTTGAAAATGGGACTGAATGTTTTGTTTATTGTAACAGATATTTCATTGTATCGGTATTTGTTGTAACAGAATTTCACTGTACAAAACAGTCAAAACTTGACACTTTGAAAGAAATTTTTTCTCTGCATTTTACATAAAAATTCTTATGTATTTTCCACGGTTGTCTTTTCGAAACTCTTGATAAATAAAATTTTCGCACAAAAGCACAACTTTTGACTGCTGTTTTTCCTCGGCAACTTTTGTAATGGTTGGGAGAACTACAAGCAGATTAGGAGACATCTGCTCGTAGTTTTTCTTTCCTTTTCCTGGAAAATATAATAGGAGATTGTGGTGAGATAATAGGGGGACGTAGTCTTTTTTATTTCAGACATTCCCCCCAAAGTTAGGGTCTTTGTACTTTTCTTTGAAACAAGGAGAATTTTTTGTAACTCAAGTAAAAACAGGAAAATGTGTTCCTTATCATTCCACATTTTTTTACTAGGGCTGCGGAGTCTGAAGGAAAATGGTTGACTCCGACTCCTGGATTTTGAAACATCCGACTGTGGCTTTTTTTATTAATTTATTTTATCAATTTCCCCCTCGTGGGATAGGGGAAAACCTCTAAACAGAGTTTGATTATTAAATGCATGAAATTTTCACCTTGTGTTTTATTGTAAACTGAAGATGCATACAACGTTATAAATTATACTTGAAAATCAAATTTTCCAATAGTTATGATTTTAAAAGTGAGATTTCTTAAAAATCTAATTTTTAAAAAAATTGAAAACGATTAATTTGTTCCTCTAAAATATTTAACAAATATATAAATGTTGATCAAATCATGTGCTTTCGATTTTTGAAAACTAACTTGAGAGAAAAAAGCTTTTGAAAAGTCAAAAAAACTTTATTGAGAGGGGGAGATCCACCCCAGGTGACAACCGAAGTTAATTCCAAAGTTTATCAAAAAAATATAAATACTTTAATTTTGAAAACATTCTCCACTAAATCTTATAAATTATATTTCATGTATAAAATTTAAACGTAAATAGTGCAGTATTGAGAGAGGCTGAGTACATGTGTGTCTGAAGCAAAGTTTTACACAAAATGTGGTGATATACAGCTTTGTACAAATAGCTCTTACTCTATATTTCTTCTCGGCTTAGTTTTTAACTTTAATTTTACTGGCTGCTTTAGAATTAACCTTAATAAGAAGATTTTAAGATTAACTATATGTATTAAGTGTTGTAACCAAGAAATCATATACTTAGTTTATTTCATATGTTTTAGAGAGAACCAAGCTTATAGATAAAGTCTTTAGATTTAAAAAAGAGATGTATTTTACCAGATCTTTTGTATGTGTGCTTTTGCAACAACACTTATTTGAATTTACTGCACACCCCCAGAAGTTTCTTCCTGAGCTACGGGTAAAAAATTGCTCATAGAATACATTTATTTTACTATATTATAACTGAGATTGAAGTAAAAAATATATTATTATTTTTATTTGAAAGTGATTTCTGCAAATGTCAGGCAATAAAACCGTTTGCTGACAGCTGCTATTAGTTAAAGAAAATAAAAAAGAAACAAGCAAACTAGCGGGTTGAAGGAAGGACTTATTACAGAAAGTTCGATAGATAGAGAAGCCAGCTAGTTGCCAATGGCAGTTATTTTCTTCTTAGTAGGTCTTTATGCATAAATCGAACTAATTTGTAGTCTTTTTTTTTTTAAATAAATGTAAGGAGAATAAGTGAAAATTAGAGATAAAAAAGAAGCCCAGAGTCGGAATGTTTTCCAACGACTCCGACTCCTTAACCCCAAAATCAGTCCGACTCCGATTCCACAGCCCTAGTTTTTACTGCCTACAAAACGGTTAATGAAATTCCGAAATTGAATGGGCTTCAAGCCTATTCAAGCCCCGTACAAATTAGAACTTTGAAGTCTGTAGATGCAAGAAGAAAGTCAAAACTGGTATTAGTTTCAAAATAACTTGTTAATCGTTATGCAAAGTGGTACCATAGCAGACAATCATATGTGTGTAGTACTTTATTCATCAAAGGTGAGAGGGGGAAAAACCAGCACTTGTTTCGACATTTCATATTAAACCTTTGCATAATGTTTACTGCTATATCAAGAGAAAGATTCCTGTTTCCTAAACACTACTTATTATTTAATCATTTTGCCCTCCCCCCCCCAAAAAAAAAGAAGTTTTAAAATACATAATTCAAAACATTAATAACAATAAAATTGTAATTAAATTATAGAAATAGACATGTAAATAAAACTTAAAATATTTAATTGAATGAAACAGTAAAATAAAATCATTAGCCAACCTTTAATTGTCATGTAAATTTGAGGGCAGTTTGCTTTAAAAAATGCAATAATTTTATCCCATGTATGTTTTATGGCAACATAGCAATTTATATAAGCCCCCATATCTCGATACCAGTGGATGAAGTGCTGCTCCCATGTTCTGCCAATGGGGCACCTAAAAATAACATTTAACATTTAAATATTTGTTACAACATTGGAGGAAAAAAAGGAATGTTGGATTGTCAGAATATTAATTATCAAGTTAGATTTTAAAAAGTCAACTAGATGTTTCTTTTAATACTTTATAAAAATAAGTAATTGCTATAATAAAGCATGATAAGCATCTTAAAATATAACTAGCATACAGTACATAGAATTTAGTAACCAAAAATATGTCACACATTGAAGCAAAAATGTTATTAGTTAGTTCTGCAACATCAACTTTTCAGTTGTTCTTGAACAGAAAATTAAAACTTATTAAGAAATTATGTTAAAAGACAGGGATCGCGCTAAGGATTTCGAAATGTTCGCCAGTAAATTAGCCAAACTTTTAAAGTGTTAGCCAAATTTCAAAAGTCTTAGTCAAAGATTAACTTTTACTCATTTTAATGTATTTTTGTGTGCAGAAATATTTAATCAGAGAGTGAAGTATAACTTAATTTTTGACAATTTTTGAGGATAAGGACAATGGTATATCCAGGAATTTTTGTCCGTTTTCAAACATTTTTGTGAGAAAAAAACATGCAAATTAGTAGTTTTTCCACAAATCATATGTAATTTTTCAAAGGAAAAATGGCTAAAAACAACTTAAAGTGATATTTATCATTCTTAAAAATATAGGAGAGTAGAAATAAAAGCTTTTAATAATGTAAAGACTGCATTCCTAACAAACTCCGATGTTTCCAAACACCGAACACTATGAAACAAACGCGCCATTCAACAAGGCATCCGCCAAAAATTTCTAATCCGGTAGCCACGCTGCGCACTTGATATCCAATCAGCGAGAGGCTCAAGTACAGTGGCGAGAGGCAAACGTAATCCTTCCACCGATCCGATGGACGGTAACGCTCCGATCCGATCCGATACTAACGCGCGCGTGCGCCGTGCGCGCCTCATTCTGCTCGGAGTGGTCTGACCAGGAAACATCACGATCAAGGAAATTCAAAAAAATTCCAAATTGGTGGCATTCGAAAGAGCATTGGAAAACATGTTTATGGCACTGAAACTACGTGCCCTCGTGGAAACGTTATCAAAATATGATGTCTTAAAAATTGCCGAAATTTTTAGTAAAGTCGCCAAATTTAGCGAGTTTTGTTCAGAAATGGAAGGTACGGCGCGAATTCAACATCTGCATCTGACAAGACATTTCACTTTCATATTTGGTCACCACCAAAGCGCGTGAGAAATATCGCATTAATTCTTTTGACTACCATGGCGCGGGGTGTCGTGGCACAGATTGCGGCATTGAAATTTTTAGGGGCTTGTGTTCCGGGATATTAACGTGCAACTGTATAGGGGAAAACGCCACAGCCCGAAATATTTGTTTTATTTTATTGTAAAAACAATGGAATTTTTTGTTATTCTTAAGACTGTCTGTTAAAAAACTGATGTTTAAAACTTTTATGCTTCTGCGGGTGAAATATTTCCACTGAAAGAGTTTATTCGATGATGAAACTGTTTTGAAAAAAATATGATAACCGTAGAGAAACGGTAAACACACTTTAAAGTCTTTTTTTTTTTTTTTGAAAAGTCGTAAATCTGAAGTCTTCAACAGTATCTAAATACGAAGAAAACGACATTTTTAAAGATTTCAAACCATGTTCTCAAATTAAAAAAAAACGATTTCTGTCAGTTATTTCCAGTGTGTTTTTCGTTATGTGTATCGTTTTCAAGTTATGTGTAAACCCTCTAACAAGTCAAATAAAAAAAAAAAACTGTATTGATTTTTATTTTGCTCGTATTTGAATTCCCTTTTAACGTTAATCCCCTTTTCTCGACCGGTCGCGGCTCTGACGTCACGGTCATCAACTGAATTGAAGGAGTTTATAAACAAACGCGCGGTCGTTCCGGTCGATTTCGCTTATTTGCGCAATGGAGTTTACATTTTGAAAGTCAGTGTTAAGTACTGTGAAACTGAAAGTTCGCTTTTAAAATTCAGGAATAATAATATCCTATTGTTGTTTTCGTGCTAGTCTAAAGAAAAGGCATGTAAAAATTCAATCGGATGAATTTTAAGTATTCTGTGGCTTTCTCTGAATGTTTCTGAGAAGAAGACTTAGTTTAATCGTCAATTTATAATCAGGGAAGCTTTGGAAGAAAAAAAAAAAACAAGGCTGCAAGAGCAGCTTATTCATTAGCTCTTATTTGAATTTGATTGATATTTAGCTCTCATTACTAATTTTGTTGAGTATGCATTATAGCCGTAAGAATCAAAGAAGGTTTTTTCAAAAAGCGTTTTGTTTCGGTCTTTATTTTGTTTTCAACGGAGCATCGTTTTTTTTTTTTTTTAATATAAAATTAGTCAATACTACGCTACTGCATCAAACGAGCTTTATTATGGAACTATCGATAACAAAATGGGCAGCAAAAGAGAGTGCTAGTATACTTTAAAATCTAACATACTCTGTTGCTGACCTTTTTTGTTCTATATGCTTCCCTTTTTTGGATTGTGACAGGTAAGTAAGAATAGTTATTGTCCAATGTTATTTCAATTATGGTGTTTTGATGTTCGTTCTATCTCATTTGCTTGCACAATGTAATAATCATGATACATTGATAATATTGTTTCGGTAAAAAGCTCAATTAACAAACAAAATTACTTGATTTTTCTCGCATGTTTTGCTGTTTCAAGTTGATAGGATTTCATTGAAATCAAAAATAACAAATTCAAGTACACAATAACTTCAACCAGAATCTTGATAAGATTTAAAACTGTCTGTGATTCAAATTATCTCTTAAAAAATTTCTGCAAAAAAAAAACGCTGTATTTCTCCCGAGTCTCGAGTGCCATATTATGACGACAGCAAAAATGTCCATAGTCGAGTTCCACAATGATACCAGCATATTTTTTCAGTTATTCTTGTTGCTTTTTCAACATTGGGAGTACCTCAAAATTTGTGAACAATCGCCGACCATAGGCCATTTCAGGAAATGTTATAAGTTTTAGAGGAAGCGGGACACCCATCGACCAAATGGACAAGGGCCTTCTTGGCTCTCTGTGGCCCAGAGCTCGCCAAAATATGTATCTAATCATACATAATTGTTTGAAAAAATATAAGAACAGGGATCGACCCAGACCTGAATTGGGTCCACTTTGTGGATACTTCACAAAATTTCATTGTAAATGCAGCTCATTCACAAAAATTTGCATCATGAAATAAAAGTCAAGATTCAGAGTCTCCCCTCACCATGGGACACTACAGATTGAAAAAGTGGTGACCCGCAATAAAGACTTTTTGTGATTCTATAGCTTGGACATTAACAATTTCCTTCGTACACCTAATTAAAAGGTTGCACATGCATCATTTTGCCACGTTCATAGCTATCAAATTGAAATATAACCTGGTAATTCAAAATGATTCACTTTTCAAAAATAATGAAAATTCACAAAAATATTTAGCTTTTTCACAAAATGGGGTCCCAAAAAATAAAAACTGGATGGATCCCTGAAAAACTTTCTACAAATTTAGTTAGGTATCAAAATTATTGTCCAAGTAATCTCATTAAGCGGAAACTACCATATGGGTACAGAGTAGAAACTCGAAAATTCAAGGTAATTGGGGGCTCGTATCGATGAAAACTCGGATTATTCTGAAAATTCTTCCAGATTAAATTTGCACCCTTTTTAGAGAATGTATGGAAGAGCCTCTTTTCTTTGTGCAAAGGAAAGGAAGTATTGTCTTCATGAAAAATTATCACAGATATTTCAGCATAAATTTTGCTTTAATTACCTCTAAACAACTTTTTTTTTTCTCACGAGGTCTGTACGTATTTATTTTTAGATTTTAATAAAAATCAATTTTTCGGAACTAAACTGTATAACTGATAATATAAATTAAACACCTCAAATGAAGTGGAACTTCTAACTTTCGAGACTCCATTGTATATATGTATGCAAACATGTGTCTGGTTTTATGATTAGTAAATGACAAAAGTACTATTGAAAAATTTAACTAATAAAATGGTTTTTGAAAATTCAAAGCGTTTCTTATTGTTATGCCATACATTAACATATACAGTATGACTCTACAACAACTATCTGAATCGCTTTCAGAATTTGAGCAAAAAATAAAGGCACTCGCTGCAATTTGGAAAATTATTATTATGTCGGCGCATGCTATTATCCTTCTCTCTGTAGCAGCACTTGTTAGTACACTTAGCATGAAAAGCGTTAGCTTTTCTACTAGACCAATTGATAGCTCTTTCTCTTTAAAAATAGTTTTTCTGAATTTCAACATTCATACAGTAAATACCATCGCCTCTACTTAATCGCATAACGGATAAACGAATACCCCGCTTATAAATAAAATATCCCGCAACCGAATATTTACCATGCTGTAGATGCAATGTTAAAAATCCCCACTTATTCAAATATATGGTGGAACTAACAATATTTGTGTAAATGGGGCCGACAGTAGATTAAAATGTACTATCGGAAAAATCTAATAATACGAATGGGGTCTGGTTGATTTGGGTAACTGTAGTTTTACCGTAATTTAGAAGTTTTTTGTTGTTCTGAATAAAGCATATTCTTGTATTAAACATTTTATTTAATGCATATTTCTAATTACCAGTAAAGTTTCAAAGAATCAAAATAGAGAAGATCTTTCAAAATGACTTGTTTTCAATTTAATATTGAAAAATGCAAAGGTGGTATAGTTTTACAGTAAAATTTGGTTTATTGTATCTTTCATTTTATGCACATTACACTAAAAAATATTTAAGGGTGCTTAGTGTTCAGTCTCCATCTAAGTGATTTAAATATGGCCAGGGGCAGACTGGCCCGCGGGCCAATGTTCCCTCAAGCCTAAAAACATTTTTTTTTTAAAAAAAGGTTTCTTTTAATCAATTTAAAAAAAAAACATTTAAGTGCAATTTCCTTTTTTTTTTTTTTTTTTTTCGCGTTCACGAACCGGTGTGACTTCCCTTTTCTGTTTCTTTTCTTTTAACTCGTAAACCTATGTACCATTGTTTTTTTTTCCTTTCTTTTTCTCATCTTTTTGTTGCATTTTCTTTTTTTTTTTTTTTGTTTACACCTTTTTTTTTGCGCCCTTTGGAGGCCAAGGTTGACGCCCTCTTGTGGGATCCAGTCCGCCCCTGAATATGGTTTTTGAAAATGTCCGAAGATGTAGGCAGGACTACAAAACTTTTGCTAGGGTAATTAAATTATGTGGTAGGTGGACCTTCCACACCCTGAACATTCCCATTACCTGAACCTTCGTGGTTCAGGTAATGGCAAAATGAAAAAAAAAATTTGACCATGAGAATAACTGGGCCAACTGTCAATATCTGAATTTTTTGCTAAATAAGTACTGTAGGATGCTGGCACATATTCAAGATACTTTCAATCCAGGGCTCGTCTCCTAACTTGCATCTATGGATATACAGTGAAAAAAGTTTAACATGATATATGGTTAACACGCAATGATATATTAGTCCGGACAAAGTATTGTGTAATTCAATTCAATTTTTTAAACAAAAAAAAGTTTAGTCCCTTCAGTTTCATGTTAATTTTTTTTTTTACCGTATCTAAAAATAATTTTTTCAAGTTAAAATTTTTTATAGTGAAGCACAGCAATTCTCAACCAGTGGTCCGGCAGACCGGTACTGGTTAGCAGGAAAAAATCATGACCAGTCCTCAAACACTTTTTCTTCATTCACGTTTTTTAAAAAAAAATCCTGTTAAGTTTCCTTTCTTTCTTTATTTATTCATTTATTTTTATTACTCTGCAACAATTTTTTAAAAAAACTTTGCTGTCAACACAATCTTTTACGAAGTTTTATCGTTCCCTGAGTTGGAAGTTTTTTTTTTTTCTAAAATAAATCCATAAATGAAGGAAAAACCACAGCCTCAAAAAAAAAGTGTCGCATGTTTTTAATATAGTCTGCAAATATAAGTTTTTTTATATATTTTTTAAAGAAATTTAAATGGTCTGCAAACTTTTTTCAACAGCTTTTGCCAGTCTGCGGGTCACAAAAGGTTGAGAAGTGCTAGTCTAAAACACTCAAATGCTTTTTATGTCACGGAACCGTGTAATGCAGTAAACCTTCATTTATCCAGACAACTGATGCCTTCACTCATTTTTCTTTGAGTTTGTACATCGACTTGAAAAAAATAAGACAAATACAGTTTAACCCCGATTTAACAATTGTCAAGGGACTGGAAAAAGATATTAAGTCAAGGATATCGTTAAATCGAAGAGCATAGACATTCAATGCAGTCAAACCCAGACCAGTGAAATGTATCATTAAATCAGGTATCGTTAAATCTAAGTTATACTGTAGATTTTTACCCTCTGACAAAAGCTCCGGCTTGCTCCCCCTAGATCTGGCAGTTCAAGTATTTCAGGTGTGTAGTCAAGAGGGCATGATGTTCTCCAACTCTTTAATTTCCCAAACCAGTGTTCATTGAACATACCACTGATTCATCTGTAAGCATTATCCCCCACCTTTTTTTCAGGACTACACCAATTAAATGCTGTAACAAAAATCAAAATATGATTTTTTGGAAATTTCATCAAAAGTTTTGTTTTGCAAATATTAATTTCTTCTTTGATGCGTTAAATGTGAATAGTAAGGTATATTGCTCAAAAAAATCAACTTTTTCTAAAAATGCTAGTCTGGTCTATTTTAATAAAAGCTAGAACAGGTAATGATACCCCTTTCCCCAATATGGTTGAACACGCAGTGCCCGATCAACCGAAAGTGATGCTCAAGCTCTGGTAAAAAGTGGTGTCCCCATCCATGAGAAAATCCGTATATTTTCAAAGAAGCTGTGGTTGTGTACTAGAAAAGCATTGGTGCATTCATACTAAATGGTAATCAAATTCAAAAAATGCCACTTTCATCCTACTTGTGCAATCTGCAATATATGTTGTACACGTATCCTGGTACAAATTGAGAACTCATTGTTTTTTGCTATCTTGTATACATAAGTTAACAAAAGCTTAACATGTAAAATTAGTGTTAAGTAATATTCAGCTGGCAGTCCACTTTTCTATCAGTACCTTTGTAGAGATGTTTAAAGATATATCCTTTTTTGTGTTTTTTGGCAAATTTAGAGAATATTCAGTAGAGATAACCATTTAAAATTAAAAAATGGAAATTAAAAGTACTATTCTGTAATACAGCTAGAACTATCATATTTTGTCAACATGGAATAAATGCAGCTGCTTTACTTTAAAGAAAGAACTTTTTCAGTTGAAGTTTTAAAACTGGAAGTATATTGTGATATTTGATGAAACTCTTGTTCAGAAAAAAAGAAACAGAATATCCTGTTAATATGTACAAGGAATAGAATTTAAAAAGAATTAGTGTTGACATATAAAATTTCCATTTAGCTTGAAGCAAATAAAACTGAATTTTGTTCATTAAAACCAACACACTGAAAATCAAAAGAATCTTAAATGCAGATCTAAAGTTGCAAATTTTAGGTTGACAAAAATATCAACTGTAACAGCATATTAGGGCCAACAATCATGCGTTAAATATGATAACGAAGCTTTCAATCATTGTTTCAAGCTAAATACAAAAATTTACCATTATTTCAACTTTAAATTCTACCCTGCATATGCATCATTCGAGCGTAAAAATTTAAATTTATTTTCTATCCCCACGTTTAAGGACCGCTGTACGAATGAATTTCTAACTTCAACATGCAATGTAAATGTGTTCCTCTAAAAGAACAGACAAAATAAAAGAGTTGATTCCGCCAAACATTCAGTGGATCAGGTTGTCAGTAGTTAAAAAAATTAAAATGATTTAGAATTTTCGACTAAAATGCACTTTTTCTATTTTGTTCTAATGCTCTCAATCTGCGCGGCAGCCAACAAAATGTAAATAAGAGTAGTTTCGCGGCCTATTTGTGCAAAAACAGTATTCGACCGGTCACGTGACGAATTCGCCCGGCGAAAAAGCGCGGTCGCTCTGGTCGCGACCGAAATGACCACGATCGGAGTTTGTAAACACGAGTGGGTTTCGTTCGGAGCCCCCGAAGAGAGTTTATAAACACTCCTGGTCTCCATCGGTCGCGACCGGTCTCGAGTTTAGAAACGCGCCCTTGATATCCAATCAGCGAGAGGCTCAAGTACAGTGGCGAGAGGCAAACGTAATCCTTCCACCGATCCGATGGACGGTAACGCTCCGATCCGATCCGATACTAACGCGCGCGTGCGCCGTGCGCGCCTCATTCTGCTCGGAGTGGTCTGACCAGGAAACATCACGATCAAGGAAATTCAAAAAAATTCCAAATTGGTGGCATTCGAAAGAGCATTGGAAAACATGTTTATGGCACTGAAACTACGTGCCCTCGTGGAAACGTTATCAAAATATGATGTCTTAAAAATTGCCGAAATTTTTAGTAAAGTCGCCAAATTTAGCGAGTTTTGTTCAGAAATGGAAGGTACGGCGCGAATTCAACATCTGCATCTGACAAGACATTTCACTTTCATATTTGGTCACCACCAAAGCGCGTGAGAAATATCGCATTAATTCTTTTGACTACCATGGCGCGGGGTGTCGTGGCACAGATTGCGGCATTGAAATTTTTAGGGGCTTGTGTTCCGGGATATTAACGTGCAACTGTATAGGGGAAAACGCCACAGCCCGAAATATTTGTTTTATTTTATTGTAAAAACAATGGAATTTTTTGTTATTCTTAAGACTGTCTGTTAAAAAACTGATGTTTAAAACTTTTATGCTTCTGCGGGTGAAATATTTCCACTGAAAGAGTTTATTCGATGATGAAACTGTTTTGAAAAAAATATGATAACCGTAGAGAAACGGTAAACACACTTTAAAGTCTTTTTTTTTTTTTTTTGAAAAGTCGTAAATCTGAAGTCTTCAACAGTATCTAAATACGAAGAAAACGACATTTTTAAAGATTTCAAACCATGTTCTCAAATTTAAAAAAAAACGATTTCTGTCAGTTATTTCCAGTGTGTTTTTCGTTATGTGTATCGTTTTCAAGTTATGTGTAAACCCTCTAACAAGTCAAATAAAAAAAAAAAACTGTATTGATTTTTATTTTGCTCGTATTTGAATTCCCTTTTAACGTGAAACATAATTGGTAAAAGTGACTTCAGTATTTTTAAAAATGACTAAATAAAATGCAATATGATGTGCATTTACGTTATAGCGACTTTCAGTTGCAGTGACAGACTTTTTCGAACTACAGGGGTTGTTGTAATGAACGTCGACTAAAAAATTTTTGATAAGAATCTGTTATGAAGTAATTTCCGACATCGTTAGTTTTGCTGTGCAAATTTTTGACATTTACTATCCGTTGTTTCCTTTTTTTTAATTATTATTTTTTTCGATTTTAAATTAAACATTTTCGCTAGCAGTGGTCAGACAATAAAACTTCATGAATGATAATAACTTTTGAAAAAATAAATAAGAGCTGGGATACTACAATCCATGATCATGTTCTTTCAACATCAAAAGCTATCCATTTTATTTTCAATATATAAGCTTTAATAAGCATGTTTTTTTTACTTATTCATATTAATTCTCGTACATAATTATTAATTACTTACAACACATTTCATTACAAGAGTACAAACTTAAATTAAATAAGTAAAACACACTTGAAATGCACTTAAATTCTGAAATGCATTATTATCACGATTACAAAGTTAAATCCTACGTTCGATTTCGTTATAAAGTTGTAGCTCCTCTGGATAAAGCTCACTAGTTTCCATTTCACAGGCTTCATAGTTACTTTTTAATTTTACCTACAGAAGTAAAGGGTTAATTCGAAACATCGTTTACGCGCTTTGCAGATGACCAGAAATGGAAATGAGAGTCTTGCTAGACGCAGGCGATGAAATCACGTGGTATTTTCCATTTCTTGCCAAGTCTTTAAATTTGGCGAATTTTCGTAAGATTTCGACAGACTTTGACCCCCCATATCTCAAAAACAAAAGGACGAGGGCACACAATATTTGGGTCAAATTTTTTTCTAAAGATACTCTTTCGAATGCGACCATTTTTAACTTTTTTCATGATTACTGAACTCGTGATGTTTCCTGGTGAGGATAAAACAACTTTCAGTGCTTACTAGCCCGGGAGTTAATGAAAGGTTTGTTTTTAGGGATCGGAATTTTGCGAAGGGTCCGCTTTTAGGGGTCCGAATTTTGTGAACGGACCTAATTTCTATCTAGATTGACATCTGAAGGGAGATATTTTTTCTTCTGTGTATATTTTGGAGAATTTTCTGTTCGCCAATAAAGTCGCCAAATTCGAATTTTTTTCTCCGAATTTACGATTTTATCGCATTTGGCGCACTGGCGAATGCTTAGTCCCTGAAAGATAAAACTTAAATTGCGATGTAGGAAAAAAAAAATTCCACCCTAATTAGTCAAATTTCAACATAATAGTGGAAGAATCAGCAGAAATGAGTTTTTGAGATATTTGAAGAAATGGAGTTCCACACTAACAATAGCGAAATGTCGGAATTTGACATGCTTTATTTTCAGCAGAAACCAAATAAGCAAGCCTGTACAGTAAAGCCCATGGTCAAAAAAACTAAACTTTTTGTAGCAAACTATAACTACTTTATTACAAATGCACTTAACTACAACTACTTTTTTCAAAAAGTAGCAACGGCAAACTACTTTTGAAATGTAATCGCTACTTCGCTACTTTTTAAAAATAAATATACTCTATAACAAAAAAAATCGATGCACCAAGAAGGAGTTGTTCAATTGAGACGAAAATTGGTGGATAGGAAGACAATGTACAGAATAGTAAATGATTAAAATCTCAGAACAATTGAATAATTTTTGTCAGAGTTACAGTAACAAGTTCAATGTGGTGTTTATCTGGCTCTAGCCTGGATACAAGCTGAAACACAGCATGGCATAGACCAATAAAGCTCCCGGATGGTGTCCTGCGGTATTTCCTGCCAAATTCGCTCAATTGTCCAACAAGGTCATCAACATTCAGTGCCAGATGCAATTGCCTTCCCATCATATCCTAGACATGCTCGATGGGAGAGAGATCAGGCAATCTGACAGGCCAAGGAAGTGTTTTACAAGCTTGCAGACAGTTCATAGCAACACGTGACATATGTGGTCTGGCATTGTCCTGCTGAAAAACCAGCCGAGGGTACTGCAAAAGGAATGGTAGCAAAACAGGTCGTAGGATGTCGTCGACGTACAGCTGTGCAGTATGTCTTCCTCTAATTACAACCAAAGGGGTCCAGCTATCAAAGGAAATGGCACCCCCCACCATAATGCCTTGTTGAGGGCCGGTGTAGCATCCAATAGTGAAAGCAGGATTCCTGTTTGCCCTGGGTGTCTTTAAACACGTCTTCAATTACAGTCAGGGCACAGTTGGAAGCCAACCTGATCGAGCCTTGCACCACTGCAATCTGGCTCAGCAATGTGCAGGCGTCAGCAGCAGGCAGGGTTGGCAAAAACCCGGGTTTTTTTAAAAAAGCCCATGGACCCAGGGTTTTTTGGGTTTTTTTAAATAAAACCCCAAAAAAAAACTAAAGCTGGGTTTTTTTAAAGAAATGTGGTTTTTTTTTTCTTTTTTTTGTCTTTTTTTAGGGAAAATGTGGGGTACTTGTAGCATATTGTAGCGTAAGTATAGGGACAAAGCGCAAAAATTGTCTTGGGGTAAAAAAACTGGAAAACTAGTTAAAATTCAGCGTTTTCTGAAGAAAAGTATAAAAGACAACAAAACCCAAGAATGGTGAAGTTTCAGATTTTTTAGTTTTCATGATTACCAACAGTTAATGCAAAGTTACTTCTCGAGTGAGAAAATCTATTGTTCGTTTTTAATTGCTACTACTTTTTTTTTGCATTTTACTTTCCTGTATTTTATTTTGTTATGCAAAACTACTGTAGAACCTCAAGTAGTTTTTACTCCCTTTTTACTGAATTCCAGCTTAATCAAGATATTTCTTTCAATTTTATGTTGCCAGTTTTTCTATTTCTGTGTACAAACTAAGAAATATTAAACTTTTTCGTAAGATAATGAAAATACTGTACATCCTGTTCTGTTTTCTGCCCGACCGTTTGAAAAACCTGTTAATTTCTAAAAAATATACCTTGTGTTTATTCGAGATTTGGGAAGTGTTTGTTTGCAGGAAATAATTCACATGAAAGCCTTTTAGCTAGAGAAGTATCCTCTGTACAATCTGCAAATATTGGGAAAATCAGACGTGACAGGACTTAGTCAAAATAATTTGAGTCCATTTATTTATCAGTTAAAGAAAAAAGTTAAATATATTTATTTAAAATCTTTGAAACATTTTTTTAATGCTGTTAAGAGTTGAGAAATACTATTTGAAAAAATTCATTTTTTATGTCCAATGTCTGTGGTGAAGAAGAAATGAAAAAGAAGTTTAAATTGTGAAAGTATTTAAATTAATTTTTTTTTAAACTTCCCAAAAAATTTAAAAAACCCAAAAGTGGGCTAAATAATGGGTTTTTTTAAATGGGTTTTTTCAAAAAAAACCCATTGGGTCCGACCCAATTGGGTCCAATCCGGCCAACCCTGGCGGCAGGTGGCGTAACGGTTGGCGCGAGTGTAGATTTTGCTGTCTCAACCATCTGTAAATGATCGTGATGTACACTGGTGTTGGCATTGAACATCTAATGTTTGATAGAGATGAAGAAGCAGCTGTAACAGCTGATCGGACAATCATTCCATCCTTAGGGTTCGGTTGTAACCCTAAGTCGACGGCTACCATCCTGACGCTGAACTCGGCCATTTTCCACCCATCCTTGCCATATCTTCGAATTGCCGCATCGCTTCGACTCAAATGACGAGCCATTCTCCGATCAGATCAACCGGCCTCTTTCAATCCAATGATACAACCTCTCTCAATCTCTGACAGTTGCTCGTAATGAGCACGAATAATACAGCGAGGCATTTTTTAAGATGTTGAAAGGCAAGCTGAATCTCAATCAAACCGAAATTTTTAACAGCCATTGAAGAACTGCTGCTTATATACCAGGGTTGGTAAAAAAACCGGTTTTTTTTTTCAAAAAAAAAAAAAACAAAAAATGGTTTTTTTGGTTTAAATACTATTTGCGAGAAAAAACAATTAATTTTCGGAAGGTAATTAAGGTTTCACGTAATTAACAGTTATTCAATAGTCACATTATACCTAATTTCTTGATTAATTAAAGAGATTAGAACAAAATCTTGTAATTGAATTAAATAATTAAAATAGCTTTCTGCAGGGAAATATTGATTGAAATGTTTGACTTGATTAACATATTAGTATGCATGTATATATAGACCCTTTATGACAGGGGCGGCATTTCAGCATTTCATTTGGGGGGTCGAGTTTCTTAAACATGTATTACTATAGTGTGGTACCAAACACACATCAGCTAACAGGAAGTGCTCATAAAATCGGTTTAATACAGGGTTGGCAAGTTTCTGCCGAGGTGGTTAAAACCACTGGTAGAAACCGGTTAAAACCGGCATGGCAAAAACCCTTTTCTGCCACATTTGTGGCAGAAACTGGCAAAATCTCAAAAAATGACTGTAGAAAATGAAGAACAAGCAAATCAGCTGCAAGAGGATCTAGATCATATTACGGAGTGGGCTGATAAATGGGGTATGGCTGTTAATGTTGGGAAATGTCAAGTGCTACATTTAGGGCATGGAAATAAGTGTACAAGTTATTATTTGCAAGGTTCAGTCATTAGTCATAATCTGGGGGTCCTAATAAGTCAGGATTTAAAGTTTAGCCAACAGTGCAGCATTGTTAGCAACAAAGCCAATAAGATGCTTGGGTTTATCAATAGATCTATTTCAAATAAATCTAAAGAAGTTCTTCTGCCCTTATACAGAAGTTTGGTAAGACCCCATTTGGAGTATGCTGTTCAGTTTTGGTCTCCTTATCTTAAGAAAGACATTAATGTATTGGAAAGGGTTCAAAGGCAGGCTACAAGGCTAATAAGTGGACTTTCCCACTTAGATTATGATTCCAGGCTTAGAAGGTTAAAAATGTACAGTCTTGAGCAAAGAAGAGACCGAGGGGACATGATTCAACTGTTTAAATTTATTAAAACGAAAGATGTTACGGGGCTAAAGTTTAGCACTGAAAACAGGACAAGGGGTCATTGTTTTAAGCTATTTAAATCTCAGGCTAACATGGATATTAGGAAAAATTATTATTTTAGCAGGGTAGTGGAACCTTGGAACAGCTTACCGGAAGAGGTGGTAATGAGTAAAGGAGTAGACAGTTTTAAGAGGGCCATTGATCTTCACTGGGGATTGTAAATTGACTAGGACCAGTCTAGCTGGGCCCAGAGCCTGTTGCTGGTCGTCACTTTTGTATTTGTATTTGTAAAAGAAATCTTTGATACCCAATAAGAATTTAGCATGGGAAAATAATGAAATGTTAGCCAAAGCACAGTTTAATTACAATATCATTAAAAATCAAACATTATATTTTTTGCACTCTGCAGCTGCCTCTAAGAAAAGGTGGATTGAAAATATAAATGATTTCTTAATTTAATATGAATAGAGGATAAATAACAGAATACTCTAGCAACAGAAGAACTAGATGGCAATACCATCAAGGATCCAGCAAAGATTCATGAAACTTTCATCAATTGTATATATTTTTTAAACTGGTCCACTATGTAATAGCTAGGGTGGTTTTAAAATTTGACTGGAAAAATAAGTTTTGGGAAATAGGGTCAATTTCTTTTGTAAAGCTGTGATATTAGGTATAAAATCGAGGATCGGCAAGTAAAATTCTGGCATTTTCTTCTTGAGCACATGATAATTTTAATTCCAAGGATTTTAGATGACGTGTATAAGCTAGCAAATGACAACCAGTAACTGCCTGTTTAACCTATATGTCACTTCTTTTTCTTAAGTGCCCTTAAGATTCTCATCCTTTAGATTAATACAATTGTTACGAGCATCTGCAGTTAAACAGTTCTCTTTCTGATCAAACTAAATCAAAGGCAATTACTTTTATTTTTTACAATGATGAAATGGAATTACATTTCTTAGTTTACTTAAACAAATATCATTTTGTAATTACTTGAATTAATAAAGATGCTTTTTAATTTTTGCCAGTTTCTGCCGGTTTTTACCGGTTATGACCAGTTTTTGCCACCGGCAGGGCAGAAACCAGTTTCTGCTGGCAGAAAGCCAACCCTGGTTGTTCTATATAAATCCCCCCCCCCTTTTTTTGTGCACTGAACAGGGATGTACATGTTCATCATGTCTGATCAGTGATGGATTTACAGGTTTGGGAGCTCATTGTACTGAATTGTTACAGGCCCCTTCGTCTACCTCTCTTAAAATAATAGTTAGGAACCTCAAAAGGGACCTGTTAACCTATATCATGGGGGGGGCAGTGGCGGATCTAACCGATCATTTTGGGAGGGGCCATCCAAAATTTTTGAACAAACTATCAAGAAACATTATTAAAATGAATGATTCTAAAGGGAGAGTGAGGGTGTTTGGAATCCCTTCTTCCTTAATATTTTACCTTAGACGCTCTAAACATCTAATTTTAAGCTATTTTTGCACGTATTAGAGAAAGCGATGGAGGATTTGTGAGCTCTCCCTCCAAAAAATTTCGAAATTAAAGCCATGAATACGCAAATTTAGGCTCTCTTTGGTCTCGTGAGCAATAGGCGACTCTGAGGACAACAGCATTTAGAGAACGTCCAAGTGTCTAAAGTTGGAATCTAGATATAATGTAAAAAAAGGAGTAAAATTTTGGAATTAATAGTTATTTTTCTAGGAGAGAGAGACATAATTTCTCTCCCAATTAAGGCCTGAATTTTCTTTTAATGTAAAAAACGTGTAAAATTTTGTTATTTTCTCATAATATTTTCGATCTTTTTTTTCTTTTTAAAAAAATCCTACAATCACAAGGCTTTGGGAGGGGCCATGGCCCCCCTCTAGATCCGCCCCTGTCGTGGGGGTTCCTCGATCTCGCAAACTAGCTTCAAAGTTTTCTCGAAGATTCCAGCAGCTGAAAGATGCGAACAAGAAATAATCAAAACTGACCTCTTAGAATGGTTCAAATTTATTGAAATGGGAAGTGTTGATATGGTCAAAATATTTGACCCTCATTAGAAATTAAAGTTGACCAACCAAGCTGGGCTCTAGGCTGCCTGTTATCTTAGTTGTGCCGACTTAGTAGGATATCGATTCAAAAGATATCGCAAATTGTAATGCGACAAAAACGCTGTAATTTGTCACTTTGATCCTGGATAATGAAATACCCCGCATATTAAAATAATTTTTTTGTGGCCAATTGGCTATTTCGTTAAGCAGGCCTGACTGAATACGTTCAATTCAGAATCATGTCCGGATATATTTACATTAACACCATACAAATACAAAAGTTACGACCAGCAAACAGGGTTGGCAAGTTTCTGCCGAGGTGGTTAAAACCACTGGTAGAAACCGGTTAAAACCGGCATGGCAAAAACCCCTTTCTGCCACATTTGTGGCAGAAACTGGCAAAAACTCAAAAAATGACATAAAAGAAATCTTTGATACCCAATAAGAATTTATCACAGAAAATAATGAAATTAATGAAATGTAAGCCCGCCCCCTCCCAAAGCACAATTTAATTACAATATTATTAAAAATCAAACATTATGTTTTTTACACTCTGCAGCTGTCTCTAAGAAAAGGTGGATTGAAAATGCAAATGATTTCTTAATTTAATATGAATAGAGGAGAAATTACAGAATACTCTCGCAACAGAAGAACTAGATGGCAATGCCATCAAGGATCCAGCAAAGATTCATGAAACTTTCATCAATTGTATATATTTTTTAAACTGGTCCATTATGTAGTAACTGGGGTGGTTTTAAAACTTGACTGGAAAAAAAAGTTTTGGGAAAAAGGGTAAATTTGTTTTGTAAAGCTGTAATATTAGGTATAAAATCGAGGTTACTGACAGCAAGAAAAATTCTGGCATTCTCTTCTTGAGTACATGATAATTTCAATCCCAAGCATTTTAGATGACGCGTATAAGCTACCAAGTGACAACCAGTAACTGCCTATTTAAATCTGTATGTCACTTCTTTTTCTTAAGTACCCTTAAGATTCTCGTCCTTTAGATTAATCCAAATGTGTTACGAGCATCTGCAGTTAAACAGTTCTCTTTCTGATCAAACTAAATCAAGGGCAATGCGTTTTATTTTTTACAATGATGAAATAGAATTACATTTTTTAGTTTACGGGTAATTCCATATCAAATCAACCAATGGTCAAAACGTCATGTCTTTAGATTTTGCTCATTTTTTGTTCCAATGGAGTATTACCACAACAGAGAAAATATACAAAGTTTTGGATTTTTTCACTCATTTGTTTTCGAGTTATAATATTTTAAAGTTTTGACGAAGTTGAAAATTTTTCCTGACACGTTTTCTTTAAACGGCCGTAATTAAAAAACTATTTGACTCAAAGAGTTAAAACTGGTAGTGTTTTGTTCTGTATTTAATAAGGTTTTATAAAATATATGACATGACCTAGTTCTACCTTTTTCTTTTTTTAACATTTTTTTGAAAAAAAAAATTTTTAATTTAAAAAAACTCAAAATCGAAATTTTTAATTTTTTTGAAAAAAATTTATGTTATTAATTCTTACTTTAGCAACATTTATGCAAAATTTCATGATGGCATTATTGTGGTATCATAAGAAAAAAAATATTTCCTCTTTCAACATCTTTATTCATGTAACAATTCATGCTGCTTGATCAGCTGGATGATCCAAAGGGGGTGGAGGGATGCCAAAGACTGCAATTAAGATTTTTAAAGGGATGTTTAAGGGGCATTTTTCTCTGTAAAGAGGTTTCATTCCTGTGGGGGGGGGGGGGGGCTGTACAGTATTTGAGGAGGTTTTATTGGCACCCTTGGCTTGATTCCTATATATATGTACAGATGTTTATTTATACAGAAATATATATATATATATGTATGCAGGTTTTTTTAAATAGCCAAGAATTAAAATTTATTAACTGAAAATATATTAGTCTACTTATCAATGGCAAATGGTCTGTAATCGAAAGTGTTGAAATAATTCAATAAAGCAAAGGTCTCCAATCAACATTTTTTCAATCCTATGTTCATGGGTTGATACAGTAGAAGGGCTTGACCATCATGAGTCATGCTTCAGACCCTACATCCCTGCTACTCATGCCCTAAGTAGCCACTCTCACTCATCAGCTGCCTGCTGTAATGAACCCTTAGGCTTTCTCCTGGTGTAACATGAAACCCGTCTGCTTTCTCCCACTACAGAGGCATTGAAATCTTCAGTACTTTGTATGTTCTTGGACAGTGCACATTCTAAATTTTACTGCTTGCTTTCTTTGAGAATTTTTTTTTCCAATTTTTATTGTTATTTTAATGTTAAATTTATGCATATTTTTGTTGTTAAGAGCCAACTTTCAGTTGAAAATGGATAAACAGTGGAGCATATTTTGCTGCAATCCATTTAAAAAGGAAGGACATTGGGTGAAAAAAGATCTAAGAACTGCAAGCTTGTGGGTGACAACACTAACATATGGCATTGAAGAAGGAATGAAAATTTGTACTGCTTGTCGCATACAATTAAGTAAGCAAAAACATTCTTCAGTTCCTGAAACTGATGATATTATGAGTGAGTTCAGCAAAGATCTGAAACCAGGCTCTAGTACAGAGGATCCAGAGTTCATGAGCCCTCATAATGGGGATGTACAGTTTGAAGAAATTGTGGGCTATATTGCTTGTGCTTATGACAGCAAATGGTGAATAGGATATGTAGTTCAAAAGATCAGGTAGAAGAAGAAATCCAGGTTTCTTTCCTTCATCCTAGAGAACCATCATCATCATCCATTTATCCAAGAAAAGCAGACATTTTGACCATTCCTAAAAATTTTGTTCTGTGCAAATTACATCCTGTCACTCAGGGTTGGCAGGTTTCTGCCGAGGCGGTAAAAACCACTGGTAGAAACCGGTTAAAACCGGCATGGCAAAAACCCCTTTCTGCCACATTTATGGCAGAAACTCAAAAAATGACATAAATGCAACTCCTGACATACAATAGAAAATGTATAAGAAAAATAATTAAATATTAACCCAAATACAATTTATTTACAACACTAGCACCATTCAAAATCAAATTTTACATTGTTTTCCCACTGCAGCAGCCTGTAACAAAATAAAAGTTTTGACGCTGTTTCTAAACCTAACCAATTTCCCAATTTGTTGTGCACAAAGGAGAAATTTGAGAAGGTTCTTTCAATACCAGCAGAACTAGCTGGCATTATCATCAAAGAACAAGCAAGATTCACATAACTTTCATCTATAGCACATTTTTTCAAACTGGACCACCATGTGGTATTTGGAGTAGTTGTTACAAAGTGATTGGAAAAATAGGTTTTGGGAAAATGGGCCGATTTGTTTTGTAAAGCAATGGTATAAGGTACATAATCAGGGTTAATATTTGTGAGTAAAGTGCGGGCCATTTCTTCTTGATTACATGATAAATTTACTCCCAAATACGTTGGATGGAGCATATAGGCGAGTAAATGATTATTAGTAACTGCTTGATTAAGCTCTTTGAGAATAGCTTTGTTCAGTTATATTAAGTGTAAAATGAGAAGTTCTTGAATTTTAGAGTTTAATGAAATAAAACAAATCTGTATTTATTTAAATATTTGATATATATATATATATATATATATATATATATATATATATATATATATATTACACTTTATATTAAATGCAAACAAAATAATTATAAACAACAAACTGAAAAATTTGTTAATTACAACATTACAAGGCTAAAATTTCTAACACATAGCAATTTCAACTATGATAAATTTTACTTTGCTTTGAAAATTTCAGTTTTGTTATTTAACATATTTTTACACTAATTATTAAATAACTATTATATTAAGTTTTTGCAATGACGAAATGGAGTTATATTTTTTATTTTACTTAATTGTCTGTCATTAAGTAGTTACTAGAGCTATTCAAAAAGTTTTCTAGTTTTTGCCAGTTTCTACCAGTTTCTGCCGGTTTTTACCGGTTATAACCTGTTTCTGCCACTGGCAGGGCAAAAACCAGTTTCTGCCGGCAAAAAGCCAACCCTGGTTTAATATGAATAAAAATTAGTGTTTAGAAACAATTAAAATTTTTAATTCGTTTTCTAATAAGTTATACAAAACATCTCGATATTAAAGTTTTTATACCTTTTGGAAAAAAATTTTTTTGCCCATTGTACTTCGAAAATATAAATCTCTAACCTCCTGAGACATAAAAAAATCTTTCTCTACTAGGAGCTGATTGGAATAGTTAAAAAATAATTAAAGTAACAAAGTTATGTATGAAAACACTTTTTATATCTTGTTCTTGAAAGCAGCAACTTCAAAAACTGGGAGGGGCTTAATTTCTCATCATTGAATGATCTAGTCTCGTTGACACTCTCAGCTTCAATAAGATGTCATCTACTCCAGCTCTGTTATTCACTATTCCAGACTGATGTCCATAACAATGACGAAACTGCAGTCTCTGGATGTGATAACCGGTCTGTCGGTATATTGCTTGTAATTTTTCTTGCCTCATGCTAAAAATTTTATTCATGATTGAAACATTTTATTTTTCGTTTTCAAAATCCAATCCAGATATTTTTTTTTTTAATTGGCTGGGAGGAAGAATTTTTTTGAAAAGTTTCACGATTGATGGAAATACAACAAATACATTTATATAAAATCTATTTTCAGTTTCAATTGTAGATTGAACTATGGTAGTACGAACACACAGGTCAATTGTAGGTTGAAATGTGGCTTGAATAGTCCGAAAATTAAGGGTAGCGGATTGAAGATGTTTTGATCGAGTAAAGCATTTTTCAAAAACTTTCCTCAATACAAACAAATTGAATAAAAATTCAAACGAAGTCATACATGCTAAAGGGCATGAGCTTTTTCACCATTGAAAGATTCGTTTTGCAATAATTCTTCCAGTCGTCAAATCACTGCTTTGAAGTTATAGAGAAATGTTTTTATGGTTTAAACTCTTGAAGACCATCTTGTGTCACTCCGAGATTGCATAATTATAGAGCTCCATAAAAGGTATTTGCTATGTTTTTTTTTAATTTTATTTAATAAGCACATGCATTTTAAAGAAGTTACTATGAAAGCATATAATGAATTAAACAGCTGAAACGTGTTTCTAGCAAAAGAAAGCGATAAACACTCATTAAATAAATATACACTTAAACTAGTATGTTGTGGCCATCACGAAACTTTCTTCTATATTTTTCCTTTTCTGATCCCCATGCTTGACGAGGAAGCAATATTCCTAACAAAAACAAAATAACACATGCAAAAACTTGACGACCATCCCACTGTCTGAATTATTGTAAAAGCAAAGCAAAGAGCGAAAATTGAAAGTTATTTCAAAAGCCTTGCTTGAATTAATTACAAATATTTTATTTATTAACAAACATAAGATGGCAACAGTTAAAAATTTTAAATCATTGAGATAATATTTCCGATCATTTCCATACAATTAAAACCACGAGAAATACGCAGACGACAATCTATTACGATTTATCTTTCTTATTGTTGCATTAATAAAGCTATTTTTATTCGCAAAAAAAAATCAACACCTCTTGAAGCGATTGGCGTCAAAATTGAACCAAAGCCTGTTTACATATGGATTAACATATATTCCAAATTTCAACCAGAACGTAGCATTACTTCTTGAGATAGGGCACTCACACTGGAAAAAAAGAACGGGCGATTGCGCTACCCCCTTTTCAGCTGTTGACACCAAAATAAAATCAGCTCTTATACCCACTAAGGGCTACTTGTCAAAAAAAAAAAATTTGTTTGATTCTGTTCGTTATTTCTTGAGATACAGCAGTCACAATTGACAACAAAAAACGTTCTATAATTCAACCCCCGTTTGAGCTATTGACACCAAAATTGAATCAGCATCTGTTCCTGTTAGGGGCAACATGTGGACCAAATTTTGTTTGATTCCGCCAGTTACTTCCTGAGGAATAGCAAGCACGCGTAACTCAAAAAACGTCCCATTGCTCCACCCCCCTTGGAGGAATTCGCGCCAAAAACCAATGGGCACAAGTTCACATAGGGGCACATATGTGTACCAAATTTCGTTCAATTTCATGCGGTAATTTTTGCTGTAGAGCGGCCACAAAAAACTGGTCACACACAGACGTGACACACATACACACACACATACACACACACAGACAGACATCTTCCAAAAATAATCGAAATGGACTCAGCACACCTCAAAACGTTCGAATCCGTCAAAACTCGAAATTCGAAAATTTTCACGAATCCAATACTTTTTTCTATATATTAGATATAGAAGAAAGTAAAAATGAGCGCAAAAGTGAATGTAAAATATCAAGGAATTTTCTTGTGAAAACCATACAGCCACATCACTTTGCACAGGCCTCTCCTATTGGACATACCGTCGTTACACTGGGCGCACAAGTATGAAAGATTTAGCCTATATTAGGAAATGTCTTCTTTAGATGAACTTAACCACGCTTCTCTATCAGTTTTCAATGTTCCGAAAAGGCCGGAAAATACTTCATGAATTTCTAAGTCATCATCGAAATAACGAAAAACGCTCTTTCTAGTCTGGGAATGTGTCGAGTTTCATCAAATAGTTACTGAGAACCAGCGAGATTTTTTTTTTTTGATGAACATTGATTTCCGACTTACATCAATTAAATTCACCCATTTTCTATCCTTCTGCTCAAAAATTTGGGGGGAGTGACCGCCCCCTCTTGACCCCCCCATTTGCCGCCCCTGCTTTATGATACGAAATACTGGCTTCGTTTTTGATTTCATCAAATGAAAGCCAGATTAGATCTTTTTTTCTACCAGAATTAGACATTCTTTTTAAAACAATATGAGTAAGTAACTTTTGTAAACTGCACAGGTTAGCTAAGGCAAAACAAATACCAAAATCCCAATTCCAATTAACAAAAGGGGGAAAAAAATAAGAATTATCTGCACCCAATAGTCATAAAGCAGCATAGGTGTATAGATAATCAAAATCTTTTGAGCACACAGAATCCAAAAACACCAATGGAGAGTGTAGTTTATATGTGAAGATTTATATATTTCTCAATCAATTTTTACACATACATTTGCATTTTGTTCTGGGAATTTAAAAATTTGTCTTTTAATCTTCCTACATTATAATATAAGGAACTATTATGTATCATAATATGAAGTATAAACTTTTTTTTTAAATTTGATTCAAAAAATATTGTTTGTGTTCACCTGCAGAACAAATCTTAATTTTTAGGTGCAAACAATTAATGATTACCTTACAAGTCAAAGTTAAAATTCCAGGAAAGTGCAAATAAATGGGCAAAAATGTCACACCCCTGCAACAGGAGTGAGCAATATAATGGATTGCATCTACAATAGAAGATTCAATCCTTAGTAAATCTTAACTAATCATGCAAATTAAGCATAATGATGGAAGTTGACTGAAATCTGCTTTATGGCACATATATGAAATAAAAAATATATTAATATTTTTTTTCAATTAAAGCTTGTAATACATTTTGAAGAAGCAACTTTGCAATTTTAGTATTCATCTCTGCAACTTAGCTAGGAACTTAGCATAAATGAAATTTTTACATTTTTCAATATGTGTGAAGAAATCAATGTAAACCTGTAAAATGGATTTTTTTTTTTTTTTTTTGGTTATTTTTTAAAAAAAAAACATTTTTTTTAAAAATCGCATGGTTTTTTTTAAAAAACCAATTGGTTTAAACCAAACAACCCTGTTATATACAACCATGTTATATACCTGCTGGATGCGCAGTTCCAATGTGCTGGAGATCAAACTAGTCATTCATTGGACACCAAATTTTAATTATTTGCATATCTGGTCAAGACAACATACAAAATTTCAAAGCAATTGGATGATTGCTTCTTGGTGCGTCAATTTTTTTGTTACAGAGTTTAAAAAGCATACACAAACACACCACTTGAGAATTGAACGAAAAAATTTAAAAAATGGTTAAGAGTAATGAATTAGCATATTTGAAAAAGGAATAGTACTAAGAATTACTTATTCCTTCTTTAGTTAACTGAGTCAGTTTTTCATTATAAATCCAAAGCTTTTTTACAATTTTTACAAATATCCGCTGCAAGAAAGGATTTAAAAGTTGAAAGAATTCAACCTTCCAATTTTTAATCCTTTCCCGACTAAATATTTAATTCAAGAAATACAACTTGGCTACATGAAAACGTAAATAGATGCAGTCATAATTTGATTTCAATTTTACACAGACATATATATACAGTGGCTCCCAAAAGTGTTCGTACACTTAAAATTTTTTTAGTAAAACCAAAATAACGTGAAACTGAATTCGAATATGAAGTCCAATATTTTTTCACATCATTCCTATGTCATTCTAAATACAACCCAGTAGTATTTTCAAAATATTGATGGATCTTCTTTTTGAAATGGGTCAAAAAACGAAGAGACAGAGAAATAACATGCCACAAAAGTCATCGTACACTCAAATGTTTTCGAATGAATTCGTGATTAAAATTATCATATGCCGTTTATTTAATATTTTTGCATTGTGTTGACCCTTAAAAGTCATTTGGCTTTCATTTTTTGTTTATTTATTCCTTAATATTGTACTTATTATTTTAAAATGGCTGGTATTCGTAAAAAACAACAAACACCATTCGAAATTTGATTTTTTTCCTCACGGTAGCGGTAAATTGGTTTAAAATGTCTCAAAATTAGATAATTTATACCATTCCATAGTAAAGTGCTAGATAAAATGCTTTAAAGAAAAGAATCGGACCGAAAACAAGGTAAGAAAACGTCAACTGTCAAAGTTAACAAAGCGCGATCAGAGATTTAAAGTTAAAAAAATTATGAAAAATACACATTTGAGTGTTGTAAATTTTTCTGCAGAGTTAAATAAAAAATTTTGCATTTATTTTTTACCTAAAATTGTTCACCAAGTGCTCTGATTAGCTGAATTAAATAGAACCTCTTCCGGCAGAAATTTTCTTGGTCGTGCGAAAAACAGAAAGCTTACCCTTTTCGCCGCAAAAACAATGATAAATAAGCTAAAAACGTTTTGGAATCACGTCTTACTTACAGAAAAAAATTAATTCAACATTTTTGGTTAAATTGTTGTATAATTGTAAGTAGAAGAAAAAATTTGGAACATAATCTTAAGAACTTAGTTGGATCAGTTAATCAGGACGGTGGAGGTGTTATAGTGTGAGGGTGCACATCAGCATCAGGACTTGGTAGTTTGGAATTTTTTGAAGTAATAATGAATCATGCCGCTCCTTTAAATATTCTAAAAACCAATTTTGAACTCATAGCCAAAAATTTGGTTATTGGAAACAACTTTGTTTTTTAATCAAGTGAACAATAAGAATTACACGGTTTTCATCGTTTACGTCTAGTCCCTCGAAAATTGTCCTAAAGTTTACAAAATACCCCCTCAATCTCCAGATTTGAGCATAATGCAACATATTTAGAGATATTTGGTGGCTAAATTACGAAAATACGGCTTTGAAACGAAAATAGAGCTAGAAACAGTAAGACTCAGAGTGTGGTTGAACACTTACTCAGAAATTACGTAAAAAAAAGAAAGAAAAAAGATGGAATTTATTCCCAGGCGTTTAAAAGGTGTTGTTGATACTGCATGATACTCTAATAAATAATAACTTAATAAAAAGTTAGATTATTCAATAATATGTACACATTTTTTAAAGTGTACGAAGACTTTTGTGAGATAAAATTTCCGGCACTTTTTAGTTTTCTATTTTTAAAAATTAAGTTTTAATAGTTTTTAAAAACTTTTCATGCAGTTTTGTTAAAAATTGATCATAGATCTTATAATTAAATACCTATTCCGAAATATTGAATCTAACCAATGGATAGGGGCCTATTTCGCTGAAAGTCGTAGGTGTACGAACACTTTTGGGAGCCACTGTACATAAAATTGGTTTAGATGATGAAAAACAACTTTTAAACAAAAGAGAAAGATTTGTAAAGATTTTCGATATGTTTGAACAACTAAAAAGTGTGTTGAATATAATTACTGTATCTACTGCTCATGCTGCATTTTATTGTTTCATAATATAAGTACCATATGTATCATTTTATGCCATTCTCTCCCATTCATTTTGTGGATCTTAACAGTATTATTATTCAATAACACAGCTTTTTTAAAAATACAGTAAAATTTCAGTTTTGTATGTTGAAATTTGGAAAACTGAAGTTAAGAAATGGGTTAAAACAGTTTGAGGGCTTTTTTCAGAGGTTTAAAATAATTGGTATCTCTATCTATACTAATATTTTAAAGAGAGAGGACGGATTTTTGTGTGTTTATATGTTCGAGCGGTAATCTCCGGAACCACTGCACCTATTTGAAAAATTCCTTCACTATATGAAAGGTGCTTTCTTACTGAGAGACATAAGCTATAATTCTAAAAAATCAGATAAATAGTTCTTTTTTTATTTCAACTTAGGCCCAAATTTCAATTAAAATCCTGAATATGGGAGTGAAAAATTATTTGCACATATTAATATTATTAAATAAGAATAGGATACGCTTGTATCCTTGCGAGAGATAGGGAGCGAGAGCCCTATGGCTGCATCCGCTAACAACGTTGGAAGTGCATCTCCAAGGGGTGGTGTCCCACGCTCCTCTCACAATGGGGCTTTAGGGTTGCTTGGCGAAGCCAAGAGCCAAGACCCCAAGCGTTGCTCCTTATCGCTCGGGGACCCGCACAGAAGCGTTAACCATTATATATCGTTGAAAAGGGTATAATTTTCCGCGTTCTAAACAATTTGTTTCAATGCTCTAACTTAATTACGGCAGGAGTAATTTGCATTTTTAGTTCGAACTCTTTTAGACTTAGCTGAAATTTAGGCACTACTTTTTTCATTAAATCTATAAATAAAAAGTGAAGGAATGGTCCCACAGTTTTCCTTTTGACAAGATTGAAAAAAGCGACATTTTTTATGCCAGATCTCTCTCGACCTAGGGTCGGAAACTTGGCTTCTATCTTTAAAGGAAAAAAAGTAACAAGCGTTTTTAAATCAAATTCGAAACATGTCATTTTGATTCAGGTTTTCAACCATTTTATTTTTGCGTTTCCACGGTTACGCTTTTTGTATCCATTGTTTATTTCCTTATTTTGCATTTAACTTCTCAAACTTATTTTATTTCATCTTTCCATGGTTACGCTTTTAAAATCTTTCTAATGCATTTTAATTTCTTAAAAGTATTTTAATATCTCTCGCCAATGTTTGGAAGGGTAATTTTGCATGGTGTTTTTTTTTTCTTTTATTTAAGCCTAATTGTTGAATACATGTCACTTGACACAATGTTTATTCTCAAGGTAGACCGGGCAAAGTCGAGCAACGCAGCTCTTAATATATAAAGATTTGAAAGCTACTGTTAATGTGATTTTATACTTTTTTGTTCGTTTGGCGAAACATTTATTATTGCCAAAGAAAAAACATCTGCTTCACTCGCAAAAGGGCTGAGTTCCGGTAGCGTGGTCACTTGGCATGCTAGGGGCTGAGCAGTTCAATCTAGGATTATTGTTTTTAAGCAACCGTAAATGTAATTCATTGTTTTGGCAATTTGTTTTGAAAGAAAAGAAACTTTTCATTTGTTTTTATCAGAGTGAAATGTACGACATTTTCATTTTTTTTTCTGAAGATGATTTTTGAATGTTCTACTGGATTATTTTTTTTTTCCGCTATACAGATGGATTATGATAGCGTGGTTGCTGGGCGAGTTTGGCGACAAACAATAGAGTTGCGGAAGTATTTTTACATTTGAAAGATATTATTTAATGTCTTTTTTTGTTTATTTGACGAAATATTTTAAATTGCAGCAAAAACCGTTTTACTTGATAAATAGTTTTAAAGCAACTGCAAATTTAATTTAATGATTTGACAAAAAGTTTTAAATTTCAAAGAAACTTTCCGAAGGTGGTGGGACATCAGTTTTTTTTATTCGACAGACTTCCGTTACATTTTTAGCACAGGCAACGCTGTGTGGGTACTGCTACTAGTAAATAAAAGTAAGGTTTCAAAGAAATTCTGAAGGAAGTCTGAGACGGGCCTGCGTCCAGGAGACCCCATAGCACCTACAGCCTTGGAATTTTGTACAAAATTACTTTCGAGCTCCGGTGGTTTACATTTGGGGTTTTGTTTTTTAAAATTTGAATGTTTTTTTTTTGTAATTGATTTTTTATTCTCAAATTTTGCATAAATTGCCTATTATTGCCTATTAAAGGGGCAAAAAATTACTTGCACATATTAATATTATATATCGTTGGAAAAGGAAGAATTTTTGCATTCTATTTGATTTGTTTCAATGCTCTAACTTAATTATAGTGGAAGTTATTTGCGTTTTTAGATCGAATATTTTTTGGCTTAGCTGAAATTTAGGCACTACTTTCTTCATTAAATCTATTAGTAAAAAGTGAAGGAATTGTCCCACAGTTTTTTTTTTTTTTTTTTTTTTGACACCACTGGAAAGAGCGGCTTTTTATACTCCAGATCTAACTTGACCTATTGTCTCAACAATAAGCTTCTATCTCCAAAGGAAAAAAGTTACAAGCGGTTAAAAATCAAGTTCGAATAATCTCATCTCCATTAAAATTATTGATGTTTTATTTGGTGTTGCCATAGTTATGTCTTTCTGATTCGCTTTTTTCTTCTTTCTTATTCACAAAATTTAAGGGTTTTTATTTTAACGAAAAATCTTAGGCTCTACTCAATTCAAGCACCGAGCTAAAGAACAAAATGTATTACTAGAGACCAGGAACATGAAAGAAACTTTTCAAATGTACAAAACTCCAATTCTGCAATGCTCAGGAACCCCTCAGCCCATACGGCACTGCAAGTTGGTACAAGGTTTTTTGAAACTCGGGGAAGGGGTATACTGCTGCATGGTGTGCTTGCGACGATGCATACGTATGTCGTCTAAAAAAAATGAAGGTATATAACTTGCAATTAGTGAAAGATCAGATTTTTTTTTTTTTTCAATAACATGACGTTATTCTGACACCATCCACCGACAAACTACGATGATCGCTTGGGTTCTTTAAATTACATATTTTAGGTCATAATTATTGAAATAAAAAACGTGCTTTTGGGCAAAGTGGGAATAGCTGTTTTCTATACATTTTGTTGGAAAATGTAATGACTTAGATTTTCTATTTAAATAGGATAAGTACAACTTTAAAAAGTTATTTTTTACGATGGTAATTAGCTAGTCTATTGATTTCATCATCATCTTCTTCTTCTTCAAGGATTAGGCAAATAGCCAGTTCCGGCTTCTTGGGCCTACCACGGCCTCGTTTACCCCTTGGTCTATAATAAAAGGCAGCTCTTGGAAGTCTTCCTCGTGCCATATGTCGAACATGGTTTTTCAATCGTTACAATATTTTGTAATTTTTTCATTGAGACTGAATATCAGTAATTTCCTTCGAACAGATTCATTCCTTATTTTGTCTACGATAGTGCAGTTCTTCAGTGATCGCAAATACTTCATCTCTGCTGCTTGAATTCTACTAGTTTCTTGACTGTTCAAAGTCCCATGTTTCAGAGCCGTATAGTAAGGTTGGCACCACCATAACCTTGTAGAACTTCAGTTGTGCTTCCTTTCTCGTTTTTCCCTTTAGGGTTCTTGTAAGGGTTCCACATAAGTGTTGAAAGCTATGTAGTTTGCTTTGGACATCATTGTCATGGTCAAAGGTGATGTCAAATCCTAGGTAGTTGAAGTGCTTCACCTGTTCAATAATTCTATTATCAATAACAATTTTACATCCAATTGGCTCTTTACCCCTAAATGCCATTGTTTTGGTTTTCGGGATTGAGATCTTCATATTATATTCTTAGCATATCTTGTGGAGTATGTAGGAGGATCTTTGAAGATCGTCTTCATTTGATTGGATAATAATCTGGTCGTCAGGAAAAGAGTAATGTATTAACATAGGTTGACATATTTAGGTTAATACCAGCATTAACTAATGCTTTCCAAGTACGCAGGATATCATCAATATAAATATTGAAAAGGGTTGAGGATAAACCACAGCCTTGATGTACTCCTTGATTAGTTTTGATTTTCTCTGTATCAATCAGTATGTCTGTATTTTGATACAGAGACTGACAGCACTGTATTAGATGTCTAGGAATGCCTCTTTTTTCCATTATAGACCACAGTTTCTCTCTATCTACACGATCAAAAGCCTTTTCATAGTCAATAAAAATCATATGTGTTTCTAGATTAAATTCTCATCGCTTCTCAATTTTGTTTTACTATAAACACATCATCCATACATGATCTGCCTAATTATCAAACATGATCTGCCTGTCTATTGATTTGATCAATTATTTCTTTATGTTTTATAAACAAATGTGCTGACTTTTTAATTTGAATTCTATAAGTATGACTTTATTTATTTATATTTTTTAATGGCAGTTAGTGAGTCAATTGGTTTAATTATTTATTACTTCACATTTGACTTACAGAAGTACCAAATCACAATTAACTAAGCTTAGCCTCTTTATCTGAAGGGCTTACCCGCTTTGGACCCCTGGTAGGGCAAATTGGGTTTTTCGAGCATTTGTGATAAATAAATATTGGGTTTGAAATAATGCAAGAATCTTTTTTTATTTTGAAGTTCAAGATCTCTTCTAGGAAATAAAATCAAAATTGTTACGATAAAAAGCCAAAAATTACAATTTTTGATTGTTCTTCATTAACCTACCCGCTTTGGGCTACCCTCCCCTAACATTTTCCACAGCGCAAAATTTCAAAGTACGCGAGGTGTCTTGTTGTAATGCATCCGTCAAGTTAGTTGAGATTTGATTGTACAATGTATATGCGGATGACATTGTCACCAAAAGCTATTTGGGGAAAATTCTGCATGAAACAGAAAATTTTCAGTTATCATACATTTCTATAACACTAAAATTTGACGTTAGCTGGCCAGGGCATTATCATCCTCGTCCATAACATTTACAGTAGCTTCCATATTAGGTGGATTTGGCACAATAATTGCATTGTTCATCCTCGGGACATTCTCTGCTGCCAGAAAACACAAACCTGGTATTAAATTAGCAGTTATCGCTTATTCTTTTCCTTCTAAACCATGCTCTATTCAAGGCACTGCATCGTCTGTCACGGAGGCCAAAAAGTTTGGGAAGATTTTTTGTTTTTCTCCTCTCTCTCTCTAGTCATTTAAATATTCTACAGAGCTTAGATTTATATACACTAAATATTGCTTAAATGATACATGATCTCTCTATAAATCTTTAGTAATTAAGCAATTTAGATAGTAAAATGAAGTTTTGGCTGAAATATGCTTTTTGGACTATTTTGAAATCTAAAAGAGAAATGAAGGAAAAATAAATGAATAAATAAAGAAAACAAACTACTTGGATTTTTTCTCTACCTAATTTTAGAAAAACTAACTGGTATGTCCTATATTTATATACCCAATAAGAAAAGTTGCATTGATTGAAGAAAGAAAAGAAAAACTTTTTAGCAAATTTGCATTCCATTCGAAAAAAAAAAGTTTGCAAATTTATTAATCTGTAACTTATTGCTAAAGTTCTGCTGGTTACTTTGCATCAATTGGATTTTAAATCTTCCTATCTATACTAATATTATAAAGAGAGAGGGCGGATTTTTGTGTGTTTATATGTTCCAGGTAATCACTGGAACCACTGCACCTATTTGAAAAATTCCTTTACTATATGAAAGGTACTGAGTAACATAGGCTATAATTCAAAAAAATCTGATAAATAGCTTTTTTTATTCCAATTTAGGCCCAAATTTTACATAAATTGCCTATTATTGGCTATTAAAGGGGTGAAAAAATACTTGCACATATTAATATTATGCATCATTGAAAAGGGTAGAATTTTCCGCATTCTAAATAATTTGTTTTAATGCTCTAACTTAATACTGGCGGGAGTAATTTGCATTTTTAATTCGTTTTAGGCTTAGCTGAAATTTGGGTACTACTTTCTTCATTAAATCTGTCAATAAAAAGTGAAGGAACGGTCCCACAATTTTCTTTTTGACACCATTGAAAAAGCGACATTTTTTACTCCAGATCTCTCGCGCTTTTTGAATCCATTGTTCATTTCCTTATTTTGCATTTAATTTCTTAAACTTATTTTATTTCGTGTTTCTATGGTTACGCTTTTAGAATCCGTCTTTCGCATTTTAATTTCTTAAAATTATTTTAATATCTGTTGTCATTGTTTGGAAGGGTAATTTTGCATGGTGTTTTTCTTTCTTTTATTTAAGCCTGATCGTTGAATATAAGTCACTTAACACAATTTTTATTCTCAAGGTAGACAGGGCAAAGCCGGGCAACGCAGCTCTTAATATATAAAGATTTGGAAGCTACTGTTAATGTGATTTTATACTTTTTTGTTTATTTGGCGAAACATTTATTATTGCCAAAGAAAAAACATCCACTTCACTCACAAAAGGGCTGGGTTCCGGTAGTGTGGTCGCTTGGCATGTTAGGCTCGGAGCAGTTCTGTCTAGGATAATTTTTGAAGCAACCGTAAATGTAATTCATTGTTTTGGCGATTTGTTTTGAAAGAAAAGACATTTTTGATTTGCTTTTATCAGAGTGAAATGTACGACATTTTCATCTTTTTTTCTGAAGATGATTTTTGAATGTCCCACTGGATTTTTTTTTTCATTAGAAAAATGGATTATGATAGCGTGGTTGCTCGGCGAGTTTGGCGATAAAAAATTGAGTTGCAGAATAATTTTTTACATTTGAAAGATATTATTTGATGAATTTTTTTGTTTATTTGGCGAAATATTTTAAATTGTAGTAAAAACCACTTCACTGGCTAAATAGAGTTTTAAAGCAACTAAATCTAATTTAATGATTTGGCGAAAAGTTTTAAATTCCAAAGAAACTTTAATAGGTTTTTTTTTTTTTTTGAAAAGGTGTGTACGCATTTTATACAAAGAAAAATGATCATTTCACATCAGAGGGGGCGTCAATTTTTTTTATTCAATGGACTTCAATTAAATTTTTAGCACGGGCATCGCTGTGCGGGTACTGCTAGTCATATGTAAAATTTGTGCAGCCTTTGGGGAAAAAAATTAATTTTTCAAAAAACTCATTTCAAAAAAAAAAAAAAAAAAAACACTGGATTTAAACCAAACTACTCTGAGCAATGCTAACAAAAGTAAAGGAAAACTTACGAAGTTTGTAACCAATATTTGTTGCATAACTTTTTCCAGTGACTCCCTTCTCTTGATAAATCATAAAATCTCTTATTTAGACTCTTGCAGCTGCAACAGATTAAAAGGTATAAATACATTTAAAAAAAAAAAAAAAATAGAACAGAAAATGTAGTCAGATTTTATATACAGTGCATTCCAAAAGTAAACTAACAGTTCTCTTTAGAATTTGCAAATGAATGAATGCAGAAATACCAAAATTGGAAGAAATCTAACTGTGCGTTAAATAGTTATTTGTTGAATGTGCTTGTGGAATTAATGCAAAATGATCCGCTGAAGCTTCCCAGTTTCCTTAACCTCACCAACGATAGTACAAAATTGCGCTTTTAGAAATATCCGCTTGGGAGCCAAAAACCCTTCCTTCACAAATAGCCTAAAATTGATTTTAGTTCCAAAAAATATAATTCAGTTCAGAATATTTTTCCATTTTCCCTATGGTGTCCAAATATAACCAAAAAATATGTTTTTGAAACAATAATGCCGATAAATTACCGGAAGAAAGATGCCAGACCCCCTACCATCACCAAAGACAGCGCCTAAATTTGAGTTTTATAAACTTCAATTTCGAAAACTTTCGAAAGGAGACGACCGAATCTCCCTCCTCCCAATAACGTCAACAAAGAAAACCCAAAATTGCGTGCTTGAAACTTTTGTTTCAGAAAAATTTTGGGAAGAGCGTCAATCTTTCGTAAGATAAGGTCACAAAAAATAGCTTTAAATTGACATCAATTTTCAAAGAATTTTAGGAAAGAACTTCAACATTACTTGTCCCTTCAAGTCTCAAAAATTTTTCTGAAATTGCGATTTTTACGTCAGTATTGAAAATTTCTCCATGAACCTTGAATGTTCCCGACTCTTTTGTCCTTGTAACCAAACACAACCAAAGATTAATTACAGCTATTTTTTACACGCCAATTTCAAATATTTTCTGGTGGCGAAAGTTACAGTCGAAATCTATGACTTTTCCCAACTTTCCACGTGTGCAGACCCTCAGAATATATTTTTTTAACATTTAACTCAGCCTCTTTTCGGCAGCCCCCCCCCCCTAATTGCGCCACTGGACGCATTAAATAAGATGTGTGTTTAAAACAGAGGGTAGTAGACCAATTCTTTGTAAAGAGATCATGTGAAAATTTTTTACATTTTTTGATGTCTTTTACAGTTGTGTTATTTTGAAAAAACACATATTTTTTATCTCATATTAAACGTCAAATCTCATGGGCACCCAAATGCAAAATTTTAAGGGGGCTCATATATTTTCCCTATGGTTTAGCAGGATATTTTCCTTATGGAAACTGATTTCTACAAAAAGATTAGAGCTATTAATATTTCACATTTTTATAAACTTATTCATTAATAGCTGGAGAAGAAATGCTTTTTACATTTTTCCAAAGAAAAAAAGAACTAAAAACAAGGAAGTTCTCATTTCAAAGGGGGGGGGGGCTTGAGCCCCCATTTGCCCTTCCATATGGGCGCCTTTGTTTTAAATGGAATTTTTTATTGCTATTATCCCTACTATCAGTCTTGCATAATATAGACGAACGCGCGAACTGTGTTCGCAGAAAATTTTTGGCTTTGCAGAAATTTTTTTGCAAACTGCTAACGTTGATTTAATTTTTTTTAATGGAATTTTTAAGAAAATCCCAGAGTTTATTTCTGTTAAAGTCTTTCTCCAAAAGCCTTTTGAAGCACATGTGTAAAAAAATAATGGTTTCAGCAGTTTTCTTCAGTTGGTGAAAAATAAGAACTAACTTATGTATAAGAACTGTTATTGTAAAAAAAATAAATGATTTAAAGCACTTTTTTTTGTCTCTTTCATATTTGAATACAAATTAAATTTTTTATTCAAGGTGAGTCAGGCAAAATAATTATTTGCAGAAAATTTTCCAGTTAGGATTTGTGTTTGCAGAAAGCTTTTCATTTTATCTAAGTCTGCCTACTATCCAGATTTTTGATCGTTCGGCTTACTTTTGGTCCAATTAGTCTGGATAAATGAGGCTACATTTAACAAATCAAACCCCAACGCAAAGAAAAATAACCTGCATATTAGACTTTAAAGAAAGAAAAGCTTTCATTATGTGTCCTCATTACCGATGAACTTTCTTGATTCATTTTTAAAAAACATTTTTCTTTTCTTTCTTTCTTTTTTTTTTAGTGAAAATTCATGACGGTTTCGAACAAACTTTTAGTTAAACTAGAGCCCTACCCCCCTACCCCCAAAAAAGCAATGCCTTTTCTAATTCCTAATCTCAAGCGCCCCTAGATTTAAAAAAATATTGTAAAAGGTAAATAACTTTTTTTTTTCAGTTTTTAAGCCTTTTTACCCTTTCTCCTTACTTTTAAATTAACAAAAAGCTATATCAGAATCTAATATTTCTTATACCCTCAAAACAAATGAAAATTTACGAGGATTGTTGAAATTCCATTTCTTACTTTTTCAAATCAATGTAATCAAGATGAGAAAAAATTTGGTTAATCAACTCAGACGGCAGATCAGACAATCCAGGTCTCATTTCAAATGATATTAACTAGGAAGTATTGCCCTATAAAAATTACAATTTCATTAATTTATATCCTCTCCATTAAAATTATTCAATTTCGCCGAAATTTGCTTCGCTTCAGCTGTATTTTCGTGCAGTTGCAGTTATTGAATATAAATCAGATGCAATAAAACATTCACATGTGTTTTTATTTTTGTTTCTCTCGAATGACCTTGATGAATTGTTTCAATAAAAAGTCAGATATTGATTTAAAAGAACATTCAAAGTTTAAATTGACAGTCTATTTTCAGCTGCTTCTGTACTAAAATCTGTATCAGTTTGTATAGACATTATTTCGTGACCTTTTGAGAAAAGTAACATAGAACGCAATTTGACATACTACTATTCTAAGATTGTGCTGCTTGCTCTAAAGTTTGTATTCAAATCTTTATGATGGATTGCAGCGCAAATTCGGTAACGTTTTACAAACTTTCCGTAAAACATTCTACAGCTGATACAACTGTTGCGCTTTAATGTCCTTTAAAGTGACATGTTTACATTTTTTATTTTTGTACTATAATGTGGCATCAAAAATCCAAGTTGTCGCCATTTTGTTTGCTGTTAGTCTTGTTTCTGTGGAGTGTAAAGTGTATTTGTTTGTGTAATCTTCGTTGTGACGTAGGTGAGTTATTATTATTTACTATTTTTGATAACTTCGATTTTTTCATGCAAAAAATGTGACTTGTTTTGTATCTATGGGAAGTCACCTTGTTCATGAAATCTGAGCGCTACGCGGAAATTTAATCTTCATCTCTTAATACATATATATATTTTGAGTACTTCATGCACGTCTTAAGATCGGGAAAAAATATTTGCGTAGGTGTTATTTTTGGTTCATGCAACTGAAAAATAAAGTATTCACCCGTTTGGTTATGATATACATACTAAATGAACTTGCGTTTTTGTGCGTAAAAATTGACATATGGAGATAATATAGTGTGCTAAAGTGAATAAACAATGTTTTGCTGATTGTAGTTTATTATTTTCCTTCTTTTTCTTTCTGTTTTTATTCTAAAAAAGTATGATATATGTTTTCAACATAATTTTGTGTAGTATAAGCTGTTTTTTTTTATGAAATGTCTGAGTGCTGTTTAAATGTCATCTGCACGATCTCTATTAAGCGCTTTTAGTTTTGGTTTTTAAATCAATACAAAAGTTAGTTATTATGAATTAACATGTTTTTCAGAGTGACAAACTTTTAACCCGCATTGATTTTTGAAAATCAAATGCAATCTTTGCTTAAATTGTCAAAAAGTTTGTTTACATTGTTTATTTACTCAAATATTAATAGGAATTTATTACATTGATTAAATATTTTTGTGATCAATAGAATCCGATATTCACTAATATCATGCACCTAATTTATAGATTTTATTACAAATTTGGGTAGAATTTTTTTTTCTACAGCACTTATTAATATTAATGTGTTGCTGGTTCTACACAAATATACCTTAAATAATCTCTTTTTTAAGTATCATACACAATTGATTTATAATTTTGTATAGAGTGAAGCATCATAATTGTAAGTTTAGCTTTGCAATAATCTTTGCTTGAAATAAGTCAAATGTTATCAAATTTTTTTTCAAAGTTTTATTTTATAGATTGTTTAGACAATTTCTCATTACAAACTTCTACATTATAACCTTGTTTTCAAAAAAAATCTCTAATTGTTATTTTACTTTTTCCTAGGAAACTAGTAGACTTTAATTTTTTTAACTTTTTTCAGTGGTGATTGTCATCCTGTAGTGCTTTATCAACTGGAACTGTCCATATTCAAGTATGATTCTTTCCTCTTTTTTCTTGCAGGTTCTACATTTCTATGAGAACCATGACATTAGCTGTTTGGTGACAAAACTAGTGTCTCATGGTTTTATTTTTTTTAATCGTAAAACTTAATAGACATGTCAATTAGAGCTGGGCATGTTATATTTGAATTTGAATCCTATAATCAGAGGCTGGCTAGAAAAAATTTGGGTCTGTCAATGTACCCTTCACAAAATTCTGATCAACCAAAACAGACGTTTCTCAAATAATTTAATGAAAAAGCAAATCTGAATTCCATTTCTCGCGTATAAGCCCATAATTTTTCAAACCTGTTGGGAATATCAGCTTGAACAAGGATCTGATAATTATGAAAAGAAAATGTCCATGCAGTGGCTGACTTCTTTCGTGCTTGCAGCGATAAATCACTTTTTGCAGTCAGTATTATATTTGGCAATAGCCAAATATAGTGCTTCGGCAAAAACTTTTCAATTCAAAACTTTTGAAACTGTTTACATTAAATATTAAAATTCAAAGTATTTCAGAAAAAAAATGAGCAAATCACCTAATTATATGTTTGGTGATTTAAAAAAATTAATGAACTGTAAATTTAAAAAAAAATCCATAAAAAAGTATTTGTCAAAATTTAAAATTTTTGCTGTGATTGTCTAAATTAAAATGATTTAATTTTTTTTAGTGATCATTAACATGTGTTCTAACACATAAAATGAGAATATTTAGTGGACTTTGTGAGATTCTACCCCCTTTTCCATTTTTCAATTAAAGGAAAAAAATCGATCACAATGTTAACTAAGTTACAAATGGGTCATTTCACAGTATTTGGCTGTTACGGACTCTATACTTCATAAGGATGTTTTAGCCTCCTACTCGTGATTAGTGCAAATTGTGAAGTTAAACTCTTTGTAAATGATTACTCCTATGTGTAGTTATGTCATAGCATTGAAAAAAGTTTAGATTTATTTTGAATTCCTAAAGATATATTAAGATATATAGCATGTTACGCACTCTACACTTAAAAGACATGGAAATTTTTGCTTAAACTATCTTCAAATTTTCTGTGAAAGTAATAACTATTCTTACCTAATGAAGGTTTTGGGCAGTTCTCAAAAGGTGGGAGCAAACACAGACCTCAACTTTGAAGCTTCAACACCAAATAACTTTCATTTTAATTAACTCAGAAATTTTTGAGTTAAATTATAATATAGAGACAAGAATTGAAATAAATTATGGAAAAAATGCTCTTCAAATACCCTTAAAAAATATTTTCTTTGCTAAAAGGCACAATTTTGGACTTACCAAAACGTTAACCAAGCAAATGTACGATTAAAAAAAAATGTTTTTAATTATTTCCATATGTTTCAAAAAGAAATTAAGGATATGAATCTCAAACTGAATAATTTTTTGATAATATTTTCCACAAATTAAAAAATTAAAGACAGTTTTTTTATTTTGTAAACAATTTTAGAAAAGATAGAAGTTGGAAGTTTGATGCATGTCCAAAAATTACGATCTGGATAATGGTATTATTTGAAAACTAAATATATGATTTATATGTTTTATAGGTATTTTTCGATCCTCAAAATCAACTGTTGATTATTTTAAAGTGTTTTCATATGTTTTTATGCAGTATCTTTGAAGAAAAATCATTTTTCTTAAACATATATGTGAGATGTCCAAATTGTGTTACGATCTAGACGCCAATAATTCTGTCCATTTATTCATTATTATAAATGATCTTCTGTCTTGTAACCTTAATAAAAACGGTTAACATAATGTTAATTTTTTTAATCCATTGACATTCTGCACAATTAATACGTTATGCATTGAACATTACGTTAATAACAGCAGTAAGAGAAGTTTCGATCGTAACAAAGGCATTTAAGTAAACAAAACGGCACAAAAATCGCCAAGCTAATGCCGATTGGCGACAACTCACAGTGTACGATAAATGAAGGGTTACCAGTGAGAATTCCGTTTTTTGCCGACAGCTTGAGTTTTGGCAACTTCATCACCTGAGCTGGCAAAATGGTTGGGGGGGGGGGGGGGTTCGGATTCTACGAAACCATAACTAAATTTTATTATTTAAAAGCCAGTGTTTAAAGTAATTCAAGTACTTTAAATCCTTTATTTTTCATTGCAGAATGTAAAAATAGATAAAATTTTCATTGGAAAAGTTCAAAAACTGAAACTTACATTATGATGATTTGTGTCCAAAATCTGTTACCTACAGACCAATCGTTAACTTTGCTATTTATTAATTTTTATAAATACCTGCTGTCTTTTTATGTTTGTATATGATGTTCTAAGTGTACATTCTATGGAATAAAAACAAAATTGATGTCAAATTTCAAAATTTTAAAAATTGCTCAGAATTAACTTTTTTGTTCCTACCTTTTGGAACTGCTCTTTTCTTCTATGTCAGTTCATCTGCAATAGATTTAAGCACCAAAATAATTTTTAAAAAGATACAAAATATTTTTTACGGAATTCTTTAATAAAGAACGGCGCGTTTATGAACATGTTATGGATTCTACATTTGTCACGTTTGAGTATTGTTTGAATAGGGAAGTTGCAATCTATTAAATGTTCCTATTTTGACTATTGGATATTGTTAATTGACCCTCGAAACTAAAAAATTCACCATCGCCAAATTTTAAAACACCATGATGGATTTTTAATGAATTTTTAAAAATCCACGCACAAAAGTGCGTTTTTCTGAAACGTCAGGAGCTTATGTCACAGGGCACTAATGGGCAGCCTTCCACCGAAGATCCCTTGTTTCCGCCACGGACATTTTGAGCGCGCTGATATTTTTATTTTTTAGAAATTCAATAATCCTTTTGAACACACTATGGAGGCCGGATTCGTTAAAGCACAATCTAATAATCTTCCTCAAGTAACATCAATGATGGTTTTTGAATATTATCGAGAGGATCAGAGGTTTAATGTTCTAGAAAGTCCGTCTTAAACAAAGCCAACTGCACTTCCTTCGGCTTCTCCTTGTCAGCTAAGTGAGGCGAAAGAGCGCATGACGTCACTTCCTGTGCCATTTAACGTCACAATCGCTTGAACTTTAAAAATTAATTTAAAAAAAACTACCTATCGTATCACAAAAATGTTTTCACCTATGGGTCATTCCATGTCAGTTCAACCACACCCCAACACCCACCATCTCAGATTCCAATGAAACTTTGTATACTTCTACTTTTCATAGTCCTAAGTAACCTCCTAAAGTATTTCTTCTCTATTAAAAATAGTTTTTATTTTTTGGCCCTTCAAAGTTTTGCGATTTTGCGTTAGTTGTCATTTACAGTTCTCTGAGAATGAACAGCAGCTGTTTGCAAAAAAAATTATTTCTCAATAACTAAAGATAAAAAAAATTGGAAATTTTTTATATTAAATATTAAGATTTCAAGTATTTCAGAAAAAAATATGTCAAAAATCTAAATTTATATTCAGCAATTAAAAAAAATTAACAAACTGAAAATTTTTTAATTTTTTCAATAAAAAAATGATAGTCAAAATTTTAAAATTTTGGCATGAGGGTCTAAATTAAAATAATTTATATATATTTTTTAATGATCATTAACATGTGTGCTAACATATAAAATGAAAATCTTTAGGGGACTTTGAGGGATTCTGCCCCCCTGCCCCTTATTTTGATTAATGAAAAAAAGTTGATCACAATATTACAAGCTAAGTTAATAATTGCATTAAAGAAAATTTCAATATTGAAATACATTGGTGTTTGAACTTAAATGTAAACATTTAAATACTCAAGATTTTTTGAATTGTAAATAATTAATTAAATTAATTAATAATAAACAATAAAAATAAGATATCGCAAAATTCGAAATTTTCCTACAAAATTTATGCATGCTAAAAATTATTGTTAAACTTAGGGCAACATAGAAATTAAAACTTTTTATTTAATTCTAATTTATAATTAGGCAGTTTATACAAAGTATTAAAAATCTTATAAATACCAGCTCAGAGCTTTTAACTTGATTCATGAATCGAATGCAATATCAAACTGAAACTTGGATTTGGTTTAACATAGCAATTTATTGGGTATGAGTTTAAAATGGTTACCATGGCCCAAAATGTTTATAATTAAGGCTTTGCAACAATCTCATTCAAGGACGCCCATATAGGGGGGCAAGGGGGGGCTCGAGCCCCCCCTTTTCAAATTAGAACTTCCTTGCTTTTAGTACTTTTTTCTTTGCACAAATGTAAAAATATTTCTTCTCCACCCCTTATAATGAATAAGTTATGAAAAATGTCTAATTTTAATGACTCTAATCTGTCCTGAAATTGTTTTCTACAGGGAAAATATCCAGCTAAACCACGGGAAAATATGTGAGCCCCCCCTTGCGACTTTGCTATATGCGCCCATGATCTCATTTGACCCTAAAAGTGTGTTTTGTTATCTTGAGTGTTTCTATGATCATAAGTGGATCCTAATAACCTGGCATTTGTACAAATGACAGGTATTTTTATTTTACACTTCATTAGTAATTTTTTTTAGATGTTTTGTTTTCTTTTTAATATATTTGCCTATCACCTCCTTAACTTTGGTTGCTTTACTAGCCCCCAAAAAGGAACAGCTGGTATTAGATGACGGCTGATCAGCAAGCTGTATGGTTTACGTTTATAGTTAGTTGTTTATATTACGACTGTGAGATCGGTAACTACTTTTTATTTAAAATACACTTTCTTTTTCTTGATCCCTCTTTCAACTGCTGCATTAGTTTTATCAAGGGCAGTATGTTCTTTTAAGCCACTTTTTATTTTATACAAATGATTTATAAACCTTATATATATTCCAGTTTAAATACAGTGAAACTTCAGTAACTGGACACACTGATAATCCAGGTAACTCGACATTTATTTTTCTTAGGGTCTGCCCAATGCTAACTTCAATGGTTGAAAAGCTTTCTAGCTTGACACACATTTTGCTAGAACTCCTATAAGTCAACTATTCTGTTACTCTAGTTATTCTAGTTCAGTTCATTCTTTCATATTGACCTTTTCTCAAAATTTTAGAAAAGTTCTTTCTGAGAATTCTATTTTTTATCCAGGGGAGTCAGCAACCACTCTGTGCTGTTAGTGCAATTTTGATAGGGTAGGATAAAATGTACTCCATGGGAGGGGTGTAGAGAAAGAAGGCACCATTATTTGTTTTCTAAACAAGTGTGAGCAGGACTTGTTTTTTTTAGCAGACCTCACTAACAAGAAGCTTTTCTCTTTTCAACAATTATGTATTTATTCCTCACAAGATATTCAAATCTATTATTGTTTTTAAAAAGAAAGAAAACAAAAATAATAGAAAATTCATGTACTGGAATTAATTTTTATAATGTGAATGTTAAGCATTAATAAGCATAAGTGATACAAAATTTTGGAACCCCAGTAAGTTGAGGAAAAGTTGCGAGTTATGTCATTAAACTGGGGGGGGGGGGGAAATCTGGACAAAAAAAATTCCATGCAAATAATAATTTGTTTTCCAATTGTCATTAAAAAATATAAAAATCCATTGAATACGAGAGGTGCATAAATACTAATTTATTTCTTCATTTGCTTTGAGGGGAGGGGGAAAGGTAATTTACTTTATTTAGTCATATTATTACTAAACAATCAGGCCATTATTTTTTAAGGGGTGTTAAATGTAATTTCAAGAAATTAAAAGGATGAATTTGTCATTGTATAGCAGTAAAACTATAATGGAAAAGCGGTTCCACGATAGCAATTTTTCTCAAACGTAAGGGGGGGGGGGGTGGATCCTGAAAGTACTAGAAACTGCATGATTATGAATTGGTGTTAAGACTTTACTTTTGTTTTAACTTGTCTGGACTAAAATGCAGTAATCCATATGCAGATATTGTTGTTCGCAACTTTTGAATTTCATGATATCTTATTTTCAGAGTGTCTATATTTAATACAATTGTAATAATTTTTAACTATTTCAAATAAAAAAATAGCTTGAATATTAAATTTATATGTTTGAGTTCAATATTTAACACACTTCATATTTAAATTTTTTAAATAATTGCTGGGAACTCTTGTTTCAAAGACATGGAAAAACTTTTCTCTATGATGCTTTTGTTGTTTCTAGGGCGGAGGGGACAGAATCCCTAAAAGACCCATAACTTTTTTCATAGGAAAAGTTAAAGCACATACTCATGATCATTTTTTCTTTAAATCATGATTTTTAAAACTGACCCTGATGTTAAAAATTTAGAATTTCAACAATGGTTTTTTTGACCAAAAAAAAAATCGAAATGTTTAACTTTCTGATTTTTAAAAAATTCTTTGTATAAACTAAGATTATTATAATATTTTTTATAAAAATATTTAAAGTGTTAACATTTTTTATGAAAATTTTCAAGAAGGTAATATCATTAGTTGCTGAGAAACATTTTTTCCCCCATTAACAACAGCTCAGTTAGTGTCTTTGAAAATGACAAAAAAATGCAAAATCGAAAAATTTCAAAAGTCTATAAAATTAAAATACATTAAGATTGAAACAAAAGAAACTAGGGGGTTGCTTTTAACCACAAAATAAGGAAGTATACCAAGTTTCATCAAAATCTAGATGGTAGGTGTTGAAATCCCATTTTTGTGGTTTGATTTGACAAATTTTATACAATTTCAAATAAAATAGGAGCTTAAGTATATTTTTTTTTATATTTGAATTCCATATTCAACACATTATATTTGAATTTTTGTCATAATTGTTGATAATTCTGTTTTTAAGAATATGGAAGAGATTGTATGATGTTTTATGCTTTTTTTCCAGAATCGGGGGGGGGGGGGGCAGAATCCCTTAAAGTCCCCTAATGTTTTTCATTGGATAAGTTAGAGTACATATTCATGATCATTTTTTTAAAAAAATCATGATTTTTAAAACTGACCCTTTTGTTGAAATTCAGTTTTTTGCCAACATCTTTTTTTGAAAAAAAAATTCAAAATTTTCAATTTTCTAATTTTTTAAAAAAAATTTGTGCAAAATAAGATTATTGAAATATTTTTTATCAACATGTTCAAAGTCTTCCTATTTTGTGTAAAAATTTTCAAAAAGATTATAGCATTAGTTACCAAGAAATAATTTTTTTCGTAAACAACAACATCTCAGTTTGAGTGTCTGGAAAATGACAAAAAATGTAAAATCGCCAAATTTCAAAAGGCTGTAAAATCAAAACGCATTGATACTGAAAGAAAAAAAAATAGGGGGTTGCTTGTAACCATAAAGGGATGAAGTATACCAAGTTTGATCAAATTCCGAGACGGTGGGTGTTAAAATCCCATTTTTGTGGTTGATTTGACGTGGAACGACCCCTATGATATTCATACATATTACTCTTATCATATAAAAACAAAATTGAAAAATCGTATACTTTCCTACTGTTTGATCGAGTCTAAACAACAACAGTACTACCTCATTGCTCAATAGTTTCAGTGATAGAATCAACTGTTATGGCTATTTCTTCATCATATTGTAAGGGGTGCCCACCTGGTGGAGGGGTCATGCCGCAAACTGCCATTGAAGTTTTTTAAGTGGGTGTTTTGAGGTGTATTTTTCTCATTTTTGGGGGGAGGTTCTTGTTTTTGCAGGGGGGGTCTTTGGGATATTTAAGGGAGGTGCACCCAAGCTCTTGGGGGGGGAGGGGTACCAGATTCAAGGTGGCCTCTTGTTGGAACAGACAAAGTGATATGTTGATTTCTTTAGTCTTGAATTTGTTATTAGAAATGATAGGTTTTAATTCAAACTTTACTAGCAATTTAACTTTTAAAGTAGAACCTTGGTTATCTAAAGTGATTTGCTAATGCTCATTTCCAAAAAAAAAAATGGCAAGTTTGATATTAAATAGTACTATTTATTCTCTTCATGTAACAAGGTCATAAAAATGAAGTCATGGTTTTCATGTTGTCAAGTTTCATGAAGTCATGAAAAAGTCATAGAATTTTTTATATAAATAAATACAAATACAAATGTGACGACCAGCAACAGGCTCTAGACCCAGCTAGGCTGGTCCTAGTCAATTAATTAGTCCCCAATGAAGATCAATGGCCCTCTTAAAGCATCCACTCCCTTGCTCATTACCGCCTCTTCCGGTAAGCTATTCCAAGTGCCCACGACCCTGCTAAAATAGTAGTTTTTCCTGATTTTCAAGTTAGCCTGAGATTTAAATAGCTTAAAACAATGACCCCTTGTCCTGCTTTCCCCGCAAAAATTTAATCCATTTACATCTTTCATTTTGATAAATTTAAATAACTGAATCATGTCCCCTCTGACTCTCCTTTGCTCCAGGCTATACATGTTAAGCCTATTAAGTCTGGTATCATAATCTAAATCTAAGAGTCCCCTTACTAATTTAGTTACCCTTCTTTGAACCCTTTCCAATACAAAAATATCTTTCTTCAGATAAGGCGACCAAAACTGAACAGCGTACTCCAAATGAGGTCTTACTAAACTACTATATAAAGGCAGAAGAACTTTCTTAGATTTGTTTGAAATAGATCTATTGATAAACCCAAGCATTTTGTTGGCTTTGTTACTTGCAATACTGCACTGTTGACTAAACTTGAAGTCCTGATTTATAAAGATACCCAGATCCATAACATTTTCTGCCTGATTTATGACTGAACCCTGTAAACGATATCTCATACGCTTATTTCCATGAGCTAAGTGTAGCACTTGACATTTCCCTACATTAACTGCCATACCCCATTTATCTGTCCACTTAGTAATATGATCTAAATTCTCTTGCAGCTGTTTTACTTGTTCTTCATTTTCGACAATCCCCATAACTTTTACATCGTCAGCAAAACAATTCATGCTTCCAGAAATATTTTCATTGATGTCATTCATAAATATAATAAACAAAAGAGGCCCTAAAACTGATCCCTGAGGAACCCCACTTAAAACATCACTCCAATTAAAATGATTTACTCTCACAACTACTCTTTGCTTCCTACCAGTAAGCCATCCAAATAGAGTATGAACCCTGTTTTAAGTCAAAACTTTTTAATTGCATTTTTAAAGTTAAATTTTCTGTTAATTCATTTAAAAAAGGCAACATTTTTTGCTTCAGGAATCACATATATTTTTAACAGGGGCGTTGGGGGTTTTGGACTTTTCAAAACTGGTTTAGGACAGGACAGGCGGTTTTTACCGTCCAAAACTGACTAAAGGTGTCCGAAACTGTCCAAAACTATGCTAAAGCTAAAGGGGTGTAATCTAATCAATTTGTATTTACTACAATATTTGTAATGCATAAATATAATTATAAATGAGGTGTAATTAATGAGTATTTGATAATACTTTTCTCCAAAATGTTCATTTAAAAAGTATATTACTTAAAATAAAATGCCAATAACTCTATCACATAAAAATTTCTTTTTGTAACAGACGATAGAGTCATGAAAGGAAATTCACATTGCTACCAAGACAACTAATTTCAGTTCCATTTATAACTGAAAGGAATGTTGTTAAATTTGTACAGTATTTTTTAAAAAGCTTCATTTTTTTAATGGTTTTTGCAAATAAATTTTGAATGATGTTTCAATGAAAATTATTTTTTAAATCAGATTAAAGAACAAGAAATTAATGATTAAACACTACTTTTATTTTAAAACTTGTGCTATTCTTTTTTAGTTCATATTTTTTATATAATACATTCTATAACTACAAAAAATTATTATTTATTGCATGTAAGTCAATTATTGCACTATATTTTGAACACTTTCTTTCGACACATGCATAAATGTCGAAAAATTTGGTTTATGGAAACAAAAAAGAGAAAAAACTCATGCATACAAATTGAATTATTTAATGAAGAATTTAATTTCTACGTAACTACATTAAAATCTGCTGTATATATAAGCTATATATATACTATTTATACTTGAATGTTCACATTAAATAAAAATATTAAATAGTCAAAAAAAAAAAAAAAACATAATTTTGACACATTTTGTTCTGTTTTTGATATTTTCTCACAGAATATGGGTTTTCAAAAAATAGTTTTGGACACTTTTGGACACTAGGGTTTTGAACCAGATGGTAAAACCCTTGCCAACCCTGCTTTCATTTGCAAACATGCACAAGCATAAGTAAATTTGGTTACCATTATGAAAAAAGAAATAATAGTAATAATAATAAATAAATAAATAAATAAAATAATCATACATACAAATTTAAATTTAAATCAAGAATTCAACTTCTGTAACTAGAATAAAATCAGTGGCATAAATAAGTTGTATGTTCACATTGAATAAATGTTCAATATAAAACTGTACTTTGATGCATTTTATTGTTTTTGATGTTTTCTGACAAAATACAATTTCTCTAAAAATACACTTTTGGACAGGACGGTAAAAACCAGGGTTTTTACCATAATGTCCAAAACTTTGCCAACCCTGATTTTTAAGCAACAAAATTTTGTTCATTTCTGGTTTAAATACTTGCATTTAATTAATCAAATGCATGATCAGTCATGTATGGCACAAAAGATGTTTTTTCGTTTAATGACCCTAATATTAATGTACTAAACGTGCCTTACTTTGTTCCTTAATTTTATGGTGAAAGTGATTTTTTTTTTTTTTTAACAAAATAACACTGGAAATTTTTCAAATGTCGCACTTGAAGTATACTGAAATTCGGGACCACCAGATCCGTCAACATCCCATAAGATAATAGAAGAAATTGCAGCTCGTTAGACTAGCCTTGATAATTTTAATACATTTTTTTTTTCAAATTTATGACCAACAAAAAGTAGCGCCTATAGTTCTACAATTCCTATAATAAAATCACAGTTATTTTGAACAAATTTCAGAAACTTATTTTGGCTGTGCTATTTTTGATTGATTAACTTTCATAACAAAGCAACTTTATTTTTTTTAAATGGTTTTCATGAAGAATAATGCAATAAATTGAATTCCTCTCCTAAAATAAGTTTTTTTAGCTCTTAAGTATTAGTTTATTTTTTGTTGTAAAGAAAAAAATCAGGACAACTTTAAGACCAAGAATAGTGTGGGCCGAAAAAACTTTTTTTGGAAAATTGTTTTTGGATAGTGCAGAAAAGTTGCAATATGGGCCCGTAATTACCCATAAAAAGATTCACTAAATTTGCTTAATGTTTAGCCAGCGCTATTTGACCTAGAAAAACTGAAGAAAAGGGGCAAAAATGCCCTTTTTTTTTTCAAAAGAAAAAGGGGGGGGGGGTTCAAAAATAAAAGTTTGAAGCTAGTTTCAGCAAACATTAGAAGTATCTGTCAGTGAATTAGTTGAAATCCTCAAAGACTTTTATACATTTCGTAGAATATGTAGCTACGCTCCTTTAAGACTGAAACATGGGAAAAATGAAAAAAAAAATTAAAGTAGTTTTGAAATAAGTAAATACTGAAATGTTATGCAATATGTTACTTAGAAAAAACAGTGAAAATTCAATCAATTTCATGCGACATTTGTACTCCAATTTTAAAAAATGCACACACTCAAATAAAAAATAGTTACATAAGATGCTAATTTTTTAATCTTCAGCATGTGCTAATGCTAATTTTTTAATTCAGGTGTTATCAAATCACTCCAATTGTTTCTCCTGGATAATAAACGGCGCTCAATGCTTCTATTATTCCTAAGATTATTTTATAAATATTTTATATATGTTTGACAAATAGAGCCCTTGAGTATTAAAAAAATGTGAATCCTCTGAAGTCCTTTAAACTGACCAATGAATTGAACACAAATATTCTTCTTTTTCTCAAGCCATTTCTTCCTCTCGACTTTACGATGTTGTAATTCTACACCTCCACAGCTGGGAGTTAAGCAATTAAAGGGGTCCTCTCTTGTGTCCAATGTCCATCTTTGGGGAAAGAAAAGTTTCCTGGTCGGCTGCTCTCTGCGCTTCAGTCAGAATGAAATTCTGAGCATTCGATTGTTCACTGCAGAACGTGTTAAAGAGAAATATCAAATGTCATTGCATTACTATCTTTGTTTTGGTATACAACACGACTGTTATGAAGAAACGCACGAAAAAGAAAGTAACGCGAGCAAGGACTTCTATTTGGACCTGGAAAAGATTTGTCTCCTCCTGATTCTTTATTTCTTCCAACATATGAGGACATTATCAGGTGTTATCAAATCACTAGAATGCAAATAAAAGGAGAAGGAAGTAAGCAACCATCTTCTGCAAGTGTGGCCACTGTAGTTGCAAAAAAAGTTATTGATATTTGGGAGCGTGCTTCCCTTCCTGTTGTTTCGATAAGGAGAGTGATTACCATGATTTTATCTTATTATTCTAAATATAATAGCGCAACAAAAAATGCTAAGAATATAAAGACGCAACTTTTACAATCAAAGCTAGGCAAATTTAAAGCAGAGGCTACGACTTTGTTTAACATTTGTGCCTGCAAATGCACAGATTTATATTCTTGTAGTTGCGGAAAAAAAAGCATAAGTTCCTGATAGAGAAAAACAATTTCTAATTGATCAAAGGACAGTAAGAAAAATGGCTACTGGAAAAGGTAACAACCCAGAAACTACAAAAAAGAGAAAAAAAATGCTAGAAAATTGAAACACGTATTGCTTTGGATGAGAAAGACATATCATTACCCAGCACAAGTGGATTGAGGGTTAAGGAAAGTCATCTTACATTGAATGAACCTGAAGCAGAGCTTGAATCAGGAGAAAGCACAGAAAATGCAGATGATGATTTTAAATTGAATTATTCGCTTTCAAGAAAACGTAAACGAACTGATGAGCCATCAACAACAACAAGTCAAATGAGACTTTCTATACCTCACACAGCTTAGCAGCAGATCTAACTAGCGCTTCCAATGGAGCAGTGGCTAAAATTGCTACAGCAGTTCTCGCTGATTTCAACTTAGTTTCTCCTAAACAAAAAAAAACAAAAATATATAGTCGATAAAAACAAAGTAAGGAGTGAAGTCGATAAAGAAAAGAGCGAGCTAAGAGAAAGGGATTTAAAAGCAGTTAAAGGGGCAGCTATAAAGAGTTTGTATTTTGATGGCCGCAAAGATGACACCCTTCAAAAGACATCTGGCCTTCAAAAATTAGCATCTGAAGCATGTGTAGCACTGATAGAAGAACCAGGTAACAAGTACATCGAACATTTATCACTAACAGTTGGTGAAAGTGCAAAAGAAATTTCGCTAGGTATTAGGCTTTGCAAAAAAGTATAATATGAGCTTGCTTAACTTATCGGTTATTGGATGCGATGGAACAAATGTAAATACGGGATGGAAAGGTGGAGTAATTCGTTTACTTGAGACATATCTCGAAACACCTTTACAGTGGAACATATGTCTGAAAATGTATGATACTATTGCGTGATAATAATTGCTATGATTAATTGTGCTATTTAATTAATTAGTCTATGATTTAATTTTGAAGAAAGATTTTCACATTGGTTTTTAAAGAAATTCATTATTTTTTCATTTTTCTCCAATTTTTGATGCCGGAAAGGAGCTGTTAAATTCTCATTAAAATCAATGAAACATTTTATGGGCTCGAACTGGCTCATTATATAACATTTTCGGTGCATTCCAACAAAATTTTTTTTTTTTTTTTTTTTTTTTTTAATCGACAAAAATTCATTTTTCTCTTTTTTTTTCGGTTTTTCAGTATCAAATAGCGCCGGCTAGATATTTTTTAACATACAAGAAATTTTTTCTGAGTGCTAACTAGCTCACTACGCAACTTTTGAGGCTTTCCAAAAATTGATTTCGAAAAAAAAAATTTCGGCTTATTCGGCCCACCCTAACCAAGAACTTGGGGGTATGTTGGTTCACTTTTAGAAAACCCACAAAAACTTTTTGAACAATTCAAAAAGCAATATTCAAGTATTAGCAATAGGGCAATTCCACCGTTACGGACGTAACAATCATAGACTTTAAACACTCATAATTTCAATTTGGTTTCATAAAAAGCTACATTTTTTTTTTCTGTTGTATAGTTGGGTGTTATTAATGCTATCAAAAATTTGGGTGCAGATTGCTTTATTAGAAAAAGTAACAAAAATTAAAAACTACCTGTTACGGACGTAACTCAGAAAACAGCAAAATGTATACATTGTCATACAATTGCCAATATTCCTGTGAATTATTCATAGATTTCTAAAATTTTCTTTGAAATACTTGTTCTAGAGATTTTAAGCTTTCTAAAACCATCAAGTTTTCATGGATACTGTTTGTAAAATTTATGATAGAAATTTATGTATTTGTTACGGACGTAACAAAAAAGTGTTACGGACGTAACATGTCTGATATACTAATTGCACAAAGCAAATAAAAGCTTATGTATACTAATAATTTTTGTTAAGAGAGTGCATTGGTCTAGATTAACACATTATTTTGACCATTTAAGTTACACTTTAATAGTTTTTAAAGATTTGGGGAGGTAGGGAGCAGCCCCCGCCCATATACCACCATGTAAATAAATATAAAATATAAATTGGTGCGTCATACAAAGTGAAATTATCCAAGGGGAAATTAAGCAAAACAAAAGTGGAATTATTCAGTTACAAATAAATTTTTAACATGAACAGGGAGGGAGAGCGGGGGGGGGGGGGTCTTCTACAAGGAAGAACTTTTACAGTTTAAGAATTTTCGATGATTTTCTCTATCTCTCAACAAATATATTAACTGCCAAATTTCTTTTAAAGTTTAACGGTTGCCTTTGATTTCGATCGCTTTTTAATAGAACTGGCACGTTTTTGCCAAAGGTGGAAAAAAACTGTCGAAACTGACATCGGAAAAATGCATTTTGGCCGACATTTGCCTAAGTAATCTAAATCTTGCTTCAAAATTAAATTTGCCTTATCTGAGGATCAGATGTAGCTAGTTTAATATTTAGTATTTTTAACTCTAATCTAATTATGCTTTTTAATTTAAGTTTTAAAACTATAAAATATTCAACGCATCAATGAAACAGTAATCTAAATTTTTTTTGTGGAGAGTAAATAACAATAAAAAGTAACTCAGTAACTTTGGTTTAAACTATTAAACAGGACAAATTCTTATCTCTAAGTTAGTTTTTAAATAATAAGTAATATCAATTTGGCTATGCTTTCAGAATGATAGAAGTTTGAAGAGAAAAACTATAATTAATATCTGTAATATAAATTAAAAAAAAAAAACTTTATTGATAAAAATTACGCACAAAATGCTTTGGATTTCATCGTGTTAAATGATCAAGGAATTTTCACAAAAATCTTCTGGGAGAACACTATTTTTTTTTGTGTCATAGTGCATTGATGAAGCAAAGTTTAAGAAATTAAGGAACCCTCTAGAATATTTTAATGCATGTTATTAAGCATTAATTGCTAATCTAGAATTATTAACACCAATTGAATTAGGATTTGGAGGACAAAAAAAATCTTACATTGAGAGGAACACCTCAGAGCAACAGTAGGATATCTTGTCTTATTCCTAGGATTAGATGTCTTAATGTTGCTCTGAGGCGACGATGTGTATTTCAATAATTTTAAAAAATAAAATTAAATATCCACTAATATTTATAAAATTTTGAAAATCACATTATCAGAAGTTTTGTTATATCATATTACATGTCATACCCTATATTTTCATTGCCTATCCTGTATTTTTTTCTTTTTAATTGAAAATATACATGTGTTACGGACGTAACGTACTGCTTTTTGTTACGTCCGTAACAAAAAATGTTACGTCTGTAACGCCATTTTTTTAAAAACTAAAGAAATTCTAATGTTTTAAACTATGGTAAACAATTACTCTGATGAATTGCTAAAAGGACAAAAAAGGATTTCTTTTAATTTTGATTTTTTAGGAAGCAACAACAACTTTTGCTAAATTTTTGTTACGGACGTAACATTGAACTTCATTTTTTAAAAATTTTAATTGCCTAATTTCATTTTGTAAAAAAATAAAAATAAATGCATGTTATTATAGTATTATGTTAATAATTTAAGCTGTACTGCAATTAATTTTGTTTATTTTTATTTTGCTATTAGAAATAAGCGTTTGAAAATGGGGTGTTTTTTTCTGATTGTTTTGAAGACCTGACTATCATACTTCCAACTAGGAAAAAAATTTATTATTTAATTTTTATTAAAAAAGCAATGCAATATTCTGAAAATACACATTGCAAGCTTTACAATGATGTATAATATAGCAAAATAACTGCAATATGAAATTTTGACCTACTGGTTTCACTTTTCATGGAATTGTCCAATAGTGATTGCTAAAAATACAAATTGTGCTGATTTTTGAAAAAAATGTAAAGTAGATGTTGGTCAATTTTAATTATATTGATCTTTAAACTTTGGTTTTTGATTCTTAGCACAAAACAACATTTGTTTGGTACAAATGTTGGATAATATTTCATCATTAAAATTGTAACAGAAGTTGTTTTTGTAATGTGGGGACCCCGGGACTGTGGCAGGTTGGTTCACTTCATAAAGTTCTGTTAAAATATTAATATGAAAACAGTTAATGAATTGAAATTTTTCTGGAATGATGAGAAATATTTAATGTAACTCATGGTAGAAAATAAAACTACTAATTGAATTTTATGATGAGTTTAAAAAAAAAGAAAGAAAAGTAGAGAGCCAGACCAATGTGCCCTGACTCCCCCTATACGCCTGTGCAGTCAAAATTCTTCTGAAAGTCCAAACTTTTTTAAAGTATAAGTTGTATTTCCCTTTACAGGGCTACTTTTATTCTTTTTTTTTTTGTGTGCAGGCTGTTCAAGCATTTTGGTAAAGAAAGAGCTGTGTTGCCAAAATGTTGAGTTTGTAACACTTTGTAGAGTCCATAACCAAATTTAGAAAATTAATTACAAAAATACTGAATTTAAATAATCATGAAACTTATTTTAGAATATTGTAACACCATAGGTGAAATTAGAAAATATTCAATTTAGTGATATAAAATGCATAAATTTAAAAAAAAAAATGTGCTTTTTCAATCCTTATATATTATTTCTGTAGCCTGTTTTTGGTTTCTACGCCAGATTTTCCTCAATTCTTGATCGATTTCTTTGATTTACACCTTATTTTAATGCTTATGGTGCTGCCTACTGACGAAAAATAGACCCACGGTCTAAAAATTGTTTTTTTCAGCCGAAAAACCTGTTTTAAAGAACCAGAATGAGGTTTTCGGTTAAACTTATAACTTTAATTTGCGCTATGACTGACAGAGCTGAATAGCTTGATCGGCAGAACGTTCTCTTCGTAACCAGGAGAATCCGTGTTCGGGCCCACGTCCGGATAATCTGCAACAAAAAATTAGAGAACTATCGTGCATTACATGAACACTTAATTAAGTGAATAACGACTATGAAGGAATAAAATAAATGCGAAGGAATCGCCCCTTGCTCATATGAAAACTTGAAGTGACATTGTGCTAAATTACTTCGGAATTGTACGTTTTTTCTTTTTACGCTTTGGCTCTGGTAAGAAAATTAAAGCATAATGTAAGCAAAAATATAAGTAACAGGTTTAAGATTTCAGACTACAATAGAATTGTTTTTTGTTCAGAAAAACAATAATAAATCGTATATTGAAATATATATTCTTCTAATGAGTTTTTGACTCTTTGTACAAATAAAAAAATTACTTCCTCAATTTGAAGGGTAAAATATATATTTTTTCTTCTTTTTGCAAAAAAAAAACAAATAGCTTATCACATTTTTACTACATTCGAAAAGCTACGCTTAAAAAAAGAGCATAGTTCAATTTATTTTGTATTTTTTAACCGTTCTGTTAAATGATGAACACTTGCTGCCATCTAAGTCATAACGGTTCAAGCAGCCTGCGGTAACAAATTGTAAAAATTTTCAAGAATAAAAAAATGTTTCTTCAATATCTTATCTTATATATTATTCCCTTCTCATTTTAAAACTTATCAGGCTGGCTAATGAAGAAAAATAGACTTACGGTCGAAAAATCAAGTTTTCGAAAACGCCCCTTGCTGTTTCAAAACCTTGATGCTGCCTGTAGTTCTTATGCATTTTTTAAAAGCAAAGTTATAATGCAGTTTTCCATTTTTTACGTCGCTTTCAGCAAAAAAAAAAGCCTGTGTGTGTGTTCATATTATAATAAAGCTTAAAAGCACTGGACTTAGTTGTTCGGTTAAATTGATAAGTTTTTTTCGGTAGAGCGTTTGGATATAAACTATTTGAACTTCGGGCAAGTTTGGGCTGTCCGAAAGAATATCAAATTTATATTAGTATTACGCATTACATGTACTCATAACATACAAGCGTAATAAAATAAATGCAGTGGGATTGCTACTTGGTGTTTCGACTCCTTTATGCAGGCTACAGGCTTCATTTGGATAAGTTGACTGTTAATCGAAGAGTGTTCTTCCTTTTTATAAGCTTTGACTACATCCAGACCACTCAGCATAATGTAAGCATAAAAAAGTATTAGATTTACCAAAAGAAAATCTTTTTTGTGCAGAAAAACATTTTCATTGTGTGCTGAAATGTAGATGTTTCTAATAGCAGTGTTCGACCTTTTGTACAAATGAAAAAATACTCCGCCAAATTAAAACTACGAGTTTCACCCAGTAAACCTTTAATTTTTTACTCGCGCGAATACGATAGAAAGCATTAAAATTATTATCAACTTCATTAGCAGGAAATCATTTTCTACTCCTCTGCTTTCTGCTGAAAAAAAAATACATTTTGTCTACGTTCGAAAAATTACACTTAAAAAGGGGATTCAGTTCAACTGGTTTTGGTTTTGAATTTTAAGTGTTCGATTAAAAGAGAAACATGTGCGGGCATTTGAGCCGTAACTGTTAAAGCAACCTTCTATGTGAAATAGTTCAATATTCAAAGATAAAAACACTTATTTTCAATCTAATTTATTACTTCTCTAGAATGTTTATTTCAATCGCTACGTGAGATCTTCGTCATTCTTTAATCAAATTCCATGCTTTATGAATAATTTTAAATCCTATCATGCTGGTTAATGACAAAATATAGAAGCATGATCTTATTATTATTATTTTTTTTTGTCAAAAAGCTTTTTTGCTGTTTTTTACTACGCATTCCTTCAATGAATAGCTTTCGAAAAGGAAGGCGCAATTGCTAGGTTTGTTGATTTGTGGCTGTTTGTGGATTGTGTGATTGCTAGGTGTCGGGCTGTTACTCAGAATGGCGCTAATTCGAATCCGTGCCAATAAATATCTCTTTAATATTTCTTTTTTTCCCGTCAGATGCTCACATGGGCAGGACTCGGTTTGCCACAACCTGTTTTTTTACATGCACAATTATTGCTTTTTCACGAGTCACTACTCAGCCACACTTTTAATGATATTTATGTTTGAATTGAAAATATGTACGACCAAAAGGTGAGCGATGATCAAATTATCACAACGTTGTAGTTAACGAGGTTTTGTTACTGATGTCTTTAAATTACATGCCTTCTCTTCTGCGCTTACTTTTTTTCGGTTCTTCTTCATAATGTTCTTCCTTTGAAATTCTTAAAGAGCGAAATACCTTATGAAACGATTCGAAGCACAGTGCGGAGTTCCGCACGGGTCGACTAGTACATATAAAAATTTTAACCTTTAAACAAGTTTTGTTACGGACACCCCTATGTCACAAATATTGTGAAATACTCCTTATAGGATTAAAGAAAATTTCATTAATAAAATACATAGATGATTGAACTTTAGTGTAAACATTAAAATACTGAAGTTTTTTTCAATTGAAAATAGTTAAGCAAATATATAAATAACAGTAACCTCGATTTAACGATTCTCAAGGAACAGGAAAAAGTTATCCTTGAATCAAGAAAATGGTAAAATCGAGGAGCATAGACAGTCTGAACCAGTGAAATGTATCCTTAAATTGAAGAAATCGTTAAATCGGGTATCATTAAATAGAAGTTAGACTAAAAAAATAGAATATTAGGAAACTCGAAATTTTCTTACAACAATTTATGCATACTAAAATTTAGCATTTGATGGAATATAATTTAGTATTTAATCACAGCCATTTTGAAAGCTAAAAATCACCAAAATAGAAAAATGTTGCATAGATTTTTCTTGTTCCAAATTAATAATTACAGACTAGACTTTCTTTAATAGACCAGAACAGGCCTTCCATTTTAAAGAGTGGAAGGTTTTTAATTCATATTGAACTTTTTTTTTTTTAAGTATGCACATATATATCAAGACATCTTACTCGTTAGCCTTTTTGTAAATTCTCAGGTAACGGATGTATGAATACCCCACTTATACGAATAAAACCTCCTGGAACCGAATATTTCCCCATAGACACAATGTCAAAGATCCCCGCTTAATCGAATAATTTCCCCGGATAATCAAATAATATTAATCAACTTTAGCAAATATTTATGTTGCGAAAGATTTTGAATAAATTTTTAAAAATTAAGTAAGAATAATTGAAGGGATCAGTGGATAAAGGTGTTAACTGATAAATCATTTGTTTTGAGTAAACGGCAGTCAAAGTTCAAAGGCTAGTATTTCTTAAGCAATGGATAAAATGTTTCTCTTTTGGTAGCAAATGTTAGTTTTTTGTTTGAAATATCTATTATAAAATGATCAGCTGTGAAAGCCATCAGTTAACCCATTCCTTGCCCCGGCCGATACAGGATCGGCCGCGCAGTTTGTGTTAATACTGCCCCGGCCGATTCAGGCTCGTCGCAAGAGAATCGTTCCTAACTGCCCTCGACGATCCTGTGTCGTCACGGCGTTTCTAGCAGTTTTTGCTTCGGCCGAATATGTGTCGGCGATTCTTCCAGGGGCAGAACCCTGTTATTGCGCTTCTCTGTTGGGTTCTGGAGCTTTTAGGGGAGCGGTAATCAAGCTCTTTTCTTAGACAAAAGGGATGTAACTTATAGTATTTCACGGAACTTGTTGTAATTTATTTTATTTTACTAAGATTTTAACTTTTCAAGTACTCTTTGATGGGACACGTATAATGCTTCAAATAATCAGGCATTATTTTTTTATCTTTTCGTGGAAGCTTTGTTTCTTAGCATTCTGGCATTTGAACTCCTGATGAACAAGTGTGAAAATATTTCCTTACATATTTATCAATATTTCTATGCCTGAATAAAGCAAATAAACAGAAATATGTTTTTCTTGTTATCAAAAATCCACCTTCTTACGCAAGTATCCTTCACTAAATTGTTCATAATCCTCAAATTTTATAATTTATTTTACGCAATATTATTTTTTTAAATTATCTTACATATCTTAATTTCGTACGAGTATGTTTTTTTTATTATTATAATGTGTTTACTACGCTTTTTATTTATTTGTATGCTATTATTATTTTTTATTACTTATTTATTTTTAAATCGTGATATTTTGAAACGTAAATTATATCTTTTTATATTCGCGGCACCATTTGATGGATTTTTAGTGATACGGTTTTGAATATTTTTTATTTCACGAAAAAAAAAAAAAAATGACGACCGCATTGACTATACGTAAAAGTTGACTATGTAAAACATAAAATAGATACGACAGTACGAATAAAATGATAATATCTTGAGTTCTTTTGTTGTACGCTTTACTCATAAGAAACAAAACATTCCTTTTCTCCCATTCTTTTTCAGATTTTATTTATTGTCTTAAAATAGCTCCAATGTTTTAATTGTACCTTCTTTTATGAGATTTTAAAAATACAAATTAAATATTTGGTTTCTTTTCAATAATCAAATTTCCATAATTAGTAAATAATCCTATGAAACTAACTAAAATTTATCCAAGTATGTTTAAAAAAAAAAGACTTAAAATCCGACTCGATTTCAAGCAAGATCTCCTTTTTTTCCCTTCTGAAGACATGTTCCGTCATATAAGCATAAAAGCTTGCTTTGAAATTCCTTTCTGAGCTAAACTGTTTTGTTGTAAGAAAATAATGTGGAAGGGTTGACCACAAAACACTAAAACCGTCTGACCATTCTTTGAATGGAACTAACTTGCTCGGATGTTTGCAAAGAGGGTCCTTGGAGAATACAGACCTCCCAGTCGGTCTTCCTCTCTCAGCTGGGGGCTTTTAGTTGCATGCACAAAAGTATCCTTTAGGGAAATAGGGTATTAGCCGCAAGTTTTGATCTTTTGTAATCATTTATCTTTAAAATACTTCCCACGCTTGAGCAACTGATATCTGGGCATTCAGAAGGGATTTAAAAGTCACCTGAATTACGATAAAAGTCGACCATAGTCCTGCCATCAAAGGGATGTCTCTGTGTTTATTGGTCGTTTGGAAGTGTAACAATATATCAAAAGGAACCGAAGAGTACTTTTTATCCTCATTCCCACACTTAAAGCGTTTTTGTCCATTCAATTTTCTTGCTCACACGTTGGATCGATCAGTCAATTGTTTGAAGAATGTTTTGTTGAGGCCTTTTTAAAGATAGATCATCTTACATTTAACAGTAAAAGAAAAAAAAAAGATATACTGAGATAAAAGCAAAAAGAAAAATAAATCAATAAAATAATTAGTGTTATGAAAAAAATTTCTTTTCGTCCAATCCGCTATTGCTTCTTATTTTCCTGTTATGTACTGCGTAAATGTATGAATATTTCAGCACATATTAGCAACCTTGTATTTTATTGCACTATTTAATTCAGTGCTTAAAAACAAATAAAGCGAATCGATTTTCGAATGCAAGCTGAACAGCAAAAACAACATTAAAATACCGATAGCAAAATGGGGAGAAAAGTGTAATCACAACGTAGCAAAAAGCAACTCCGTTTCGTTATCTGCGGCATGCGCGTTAAGGGTTTTCGGGCTGGTCATGGAATGGGTTAATGAGTTTTTTTATCACTTTTTTGTAGTTAACACCTTCATCCACTAAATTTCGGATCAAACTTTTCATACCATGTCAATGGATGATGGTAATAAAATACAGTAACATCTATCTGAATCACATTTTTTGAATTATAAATTTAAGAAAGCATCGCAATATTCCAGATTTAATAACCAAATAAAGTAAACAAACTTTTTTATAAGCTTTACTGTCATTTACATATCATTTCCATTTATAACAGTGCTGTAAAACCATTGATGTTCCTCTGGAACAAACTTTTGTTGCTCTTTAAGATTTTGAGCTTTTTGCTTTGTTATACAGTCAACGCTCGATATAACGACCATCTCCGTCCCAGAGAAAAAGGTCTTTATAACGAGTGGTCGTTATAAGAGGTATAATCAAAAAAAATATACACAGTCATCTTGCATGCCCCGTTGTTCCGTAAAAAAATGGTACTTTTTCAAACATTCCAGTTAAATGCCCAAATTGTTTTTATCGTAGGAATTTTTAGAAAAATCGTGTGCAAAATACTATGACAGAACATTATAGAAATTTTAAAGTAGAAAATATAGGGAGGAAAATGTTACACACTTACAAATCTGCTACTACTACTGCTACCACTACATTTTCTGAAGATAAAACCAGAAACAGATGGTTGCCTTTTTAGCAGACGTGATTTTTGCAAAACATTATTTTCCGTTTCAGACATAGTGATAATTTTTTTTTCTTTTTGCTTTTCAAAGAAACATTTGAAAGTCCCTCGAGAACCGCAAATCTTAAAAACCGCTAGATTCAAACACCAAACTACCAACACATCTGTCAACTCCCTTTTCTTAGGAACCTGGAAATTTCTCGATTTTTCCTCCCTTTTTTTTTTTGTTTTGTGCTAGCTGCGGTGAATGGTAACACCCCCTCTCAAAGTTGGATTTGACATTGAAAACTTCAGGCAGATGTCCGTAAACAATAATCAAGGCCATTTCAAGCTACAAATTTGTTTTATTGGGAAGAACACCCGAAATAGCGTCCGCTGAATTCGGTCGTTGTATTGGATTAGACGATACAGAATGGTCGTTATAACGAAGGCAAATTAACGTAGTGTTCATAGGAACAAAGTTGGGACTATTGCCACTGGTCGTTATAGTGGGACGGTCTTTATAATGTGTGGTCGTTATAATGAGCGTCGACTGTAGTTCCTGTTTTACCCATTTTTCTAGGAAGACAAATACTAGTATTTAGTGGACTTGCTATTTTCTTATTTCGTAGTAAATCTACTCTTTTAAATGGCAAAGATTGATCATAACTTTCCTTATATAGATAAGATCCATATTCTTCAACCCGAATCCATCTGATCCCATCCCTAAACCTAACTTTCTCTTGTAGACAAGTCTTCTTGTTTGTCAAATTTAATGTTGTTGCAAGCATTTCAGTATGGCGGAAATGGTTTGTCATATCAATCACTTCGTTTTTTCGAGATACACTCCAGATGATATCCCGAGACTGGTCTGGTACATGTAGCATTTTGTGTTTTTTAAGAACCTTCTCCATTCTTCCAAAATCCCGATCTGAATCTAGATATGTATGTCCCACTTCTGAAAATTTGTGGTCAATTGATTTGAAATAACCTTTCAATGTAAGGAATTGATAGAGGCAGATCATTGCAAAGTTTTTGTTCTGACCAGCACAAGAGTCACTCTATACTATTAAACCGTCTTTTGTTTTCAGCTCATCATGTGTTTCTATTGCCATTAAAATTGAACTACAGACTTCTGAGCTTCCTTGATAGGCAACGTCTTCAATCCATGTACAAAATGTGGCTTTGGCAACATTTTTATAAATGATATGCATTCCTAGACTGTAGAACCACATCTGACATAAGTAAAAGGCTTTAGACGTTGTTAATTTTGGCAATGGCATAGTCTGTTGTAAGTCAACGGTAATGAAAGCAGTACCATTATTACGTTTTGCTTATTCCCTATCACATTTGATTGACTCGAAAGTAGCTTTAAAATTCTCTTCATGTTCTTCATCATTATTCCCTGAATCACATATGCTACATGTATCGCTTCTTGGTTGTGAAAAGGACAAGTTAAATTCGCTATTAAAAATACTTCTGTATGTCCACTCTTTGACAAAAAAGGTTTCTCGTTGGTGAGTTTCGTTACATCGTTCAATATATAAAGCATAGGGTCTGGTGGGGGAAAGTGGTCAATGGGGTAAAGTGGTCATAATTCAAATAAATAGCTATAGTTTGGAAATTAATGTTCGAATAAATGTGAAAATTTATTTTAGGGTAGTGCATTTATAAACTATATTTTGAATACAAAATTTTACAACTGGCAAAATTTTATTTGGTAAAAAAAAATATTTTGTGTAAATATGAAAATTCTTAAAATCTAAACACCTTTTTTAACTTCCTTGGGAAATTTTGTTTGTTAGAATTATGAACGGATTGACTGCACAGGAAACTTCCTACATGTCTCAAGAACTCTTACTCATTAGCAGTTAGCTGAATCTATTTTGAATAATTTGTTAGAACAATTTAAGTAAGATGGGGTAAAGTGGTCATAATATTAGGCTTAACGAATATTGTTCTTCTAAAGTCACTAAATCTTTAAGTATAAGGCAGATATGTATTAAATATCAATTTCACTTAATATGTATTGTTTTTACAATAAACAGGGTTAAATATACAAGTATATGCGTATGTATACGCAAATACACGTGTAGGCACGTATATATACGTATTCACATAAATGCACCAATAAACACGTGTTTGGGTATCTGCAAGTTTTTTTTATCTATACAGATATACATTCGACTATACACGTATATTCCCGCTTAATATGCTCGTATATATACGAACAATTATATACTCAGGGAGACACGTATATACGCGTACGTACTCGAGTAGACACTTGCATATAAGCATATGATATACATGTATACAGGGTGAGTCTAAACTCTTGGTCAAATTATTAAAAGGTGTTAGATGGGAGGATAAAAAGCAAGAATCATAAGGAACATCCAGAATCAAACTCAAGGCTGACGCGCTACATGCACGCAAAGCCAGAAACTGATGGATGCAAAACATGTCACAAATTTATTACACAAAGACAATTTTACATAACATTTTAGGTTTTAAGAAAATTTTAAAGTTATTGATGAAATTTGCGGCAGCTGTAATACATGCATCGCAATCACTCTGTTGCAATTACGAGACTTTTGAAAAACTTTCATCAGTCGCTGCACCTTTGTTGCGATGCGTGTATTAGAACTACTACAGGCCGTGATTTTTAACAACTGCTCTAAATATGTCTTAAAAACTAAAATGTCGGGTGAAATCATCTTTGTGTAACAAATTTGTGACCTGTTTTGCTAACGTCAATTTCTGACCTTTTGTGCATGTAGCGCGTCAGCGAGCATAAGTTCCTTATGATTCTTTGCTTCTTATCCTCCCCTTTCACACCACTTAGATTTTGCAAAAAATCTTAGATTCATTCTGTAAGCATACATGTATATTGGCAGATATACTCGTGGATATACATGGATACATGTACTGGTGTATACACGTAAATGCACGTATATACGTCTAACAGGTATAGAATCGTGTTTACACGTAAACATACGAATATACTCGTGCTTTCATATATATTTACGTGAATAGACACGTACAAACACGCACTGGATATATCCACCAATTAACTCGTATAAGTATGTATGTACGCTTATATATGCGTATATGCGTCGACTGTACGCGTATATACTCAGGTATGCGCGCATATACTCGAGATACAAGCGCGAAACACGCATATGATGTTCTTTTCTACGCTTTACTCGCATTTACACGTGATACGTATATACTCGTGTAGACACGTATACACTCCTATAGGTAATCACGTATACATGCGTGAGTATGTACGTGTATACACTCGTGTATACACGTACATACTTGAGTAGGCATGTGCATGCATCTGATGTATACAAGTATCTGCTCATATATGAACATGTTTACTCATGTCTACACGACACGTATAGTAGACTCGTGTATACCCGTATATACTCGTACATATACTTGTAACTATGAAAATAACCGAAATATACAAAAATTTGGGTTATTTGTAACGGTTTTGCAGTTTTTTTAAACTATGACCACTTTACCCCATGCTATGACCACTTTCCCCCATCCCATGGGGTAAATATTTATAGTTTAACAGTCAAAAGTGATATAATATTTGTATGAAGCTGCCCTACTTTTCCTAGCACTTGTGCTCTGTCTTTTAATGCTATTAATTTCAGTACTATTAAAAAGTGCACAATTTTTAGCATTCACATCTAGTTTATTGAATTCAGTTAGTATGGAAGTCCTGTCATCAATACTGAATTTATAGGAACACTGTAAACGACACTTAACATGGCACAGAGTACCTGTACATACTGATTTTGCTGGTACTAATTTGCCTGTCTGGGAAACATAAGCTTCTCCTTTCTGCCTAGCCGTAGCTGCTTTTTTTCGCTTCCATGCATGTGGAGTTCTTTTTCTGGATGTTTTTTTAGAGCAGGCCATTTCAGTCAACTCTTCAAGTTGTTCAGGAGAAGGTGATATGTCTACTTTTCCTTCGGTAATAAAATTTTCACATACCTCATGTTGAATATCAAAAATATCAGGACTTTCACAAGCCTTTCTTCTTGCTTTCTTGGTAGGACTTAACTTGATCAGATGATTCCGTCTTTTCTTATTCTTCACTATTGTGTACATTATAATCACTTGAGTCAGCAACAGAAGTGTTCTCATCAGATATAGAAAAGATTGATGAATTCCCAAATTCACGACTTTGTAAGCTAGCATGACGCGCAATATTTTCATCATTATCTTCATTCTTATGAAGTATGCTTTTAGCAATTTTAACTAATAACTTTGCCCTTGATATTATTTCTCTTGACAAAATGTATCTTATGTTGATTATCACAATAAAGCGCAAAAGGCTATTACAAGAAAATAATAGCTAAATCACGTTCAGAAAGTACTGTAAACAAACAGATCAGTATGGAGGAATCAACTCAACAGCTGTTTGCTGCCAATGTTCAAATCAAAAACGGTGCCCTCTAGTTGATGAAGGTGTTAACATACGTAAACACTTTTAACCACTAAAAAATTTACGGTTTTATGTTAGATAACACCTTTATCATCTAGAATCTCTGGAAATACACAGAATAGGACTTTCAATGCTCGCTTGTATGAAATATAATCATTTAAAACTTTCATCCATCAACAAAACTTGTTTTTTTTTAAATGTTGACACCTTTATCCACTGATCCCTTCAATTATTGTAGTTGAAGGCGAGAAAAACAACATTTATATTCAATCAAATGTTTCCACTGTTCTTCTAAATTTCATTTGCCTTTGACATTGCAAAAATAAAAAAATGCAGTCGATAATTAAATTAAGCACCTAACATAAATAAATATACACATTTTAGAGGATGAGAAATTGATAAATATTAAATGTAAGATACGCAGGGTGGCGACAGATCAGGGAGATCAGGGAAAAGTCAGGGAAATATCAGGGAATTTTGAAAAAATAACAAAAAATCAGGGAAAATTGATTTTATGAAGAAAAAAAATTTTTTTTTTCTCTTTACAAAATTAAATGCTCTAATTCCCTACGCATTTTCCGCCAATTATCTGTTCAAAAAAAAAAATTTAAAAAAGTAAAATTAATGAGGTGCGATTATACACTGCCGCATATTTGTGCATCTTTTTTCCTCAATGTCAAAGTATTGAATCTTACTTATTATCCACAGGATGAACTTCCTAAGATTGCTTCTGTGTCTGTTAGGTTGTTTATTTTACCTAGCTTGAAATTTCCTTTTACGCTTTCAATGCTACGCAAAATAAACAACCATACAGGCAAAGAGGAAGCCTTCATTAATGCCTTAGCTCCTTTGCCTTTATTCCGTTGTCTCGAAGTAATTATCGTACTGTAATCACGATTTCAAGAAGAAATCTTTATTTTTTGAATTAATACTATAAAAGCTTAAAAGTTATTACTTTTTGTTTTTAATTTAGTTGCTAAAATTGAACTTTCAATAAAAAAAATCTTTGTTTTTTGCCGTTCTACTATTTGTTGTGACCACAGATTATATAGGTTTTCTTTTCTTCCGACCTCAGTGATTCTTTAATTTTATAACCAAGCTGTATTCTTTTATGTATTTTAAAATTATGCTTTTTTTTTTTTTTTCTTTTTTTCTTGCATTTCACAGTTGTTTGTTACAAAAGTAATCTAAGATTTTTTTCGTTACATACTGAAATCATTTGAGTAGAGTTAACTTGTGTACTTGTGTAAATATCTTAATTTTTTTTTATTGTTAAAATGCTGTATTCATTCATTAAAACCTATGTTCTTGATTAGAGAAAAGCTCCCTATGAATGGATGTCAAATGGTTTCATCTGTTTTGCATAAATATGTCAATTAGTTATATAAGAATAACTACATTACTTCTATTTTTTCACTATTACTTGTTATTCTTGCAACAATTATTATACTGTGTGAAAACTTAGTTCAAAATAATTTCAATTACTTTTTAGTTCTATCATAAATACACATATGTTTTTAAAAGTAATTTTAATAGTTTCTTAAAATTCTTATGCTAAGTGGTTTCTGGAAATAAAGTTTTTTTTTTTTTAATTTTTCTATAATCTTTCCATGTTGAAAAATTTAGTATACTGTTTTGTAGGTCCCCCCCCCCCCCAAATTGACTTGATATGTTTTTTTTAACCATTTTATTTAAAAAAAAGTAGCATCTTTTTAAAATATATATTTAGTTCAACAACTTTATACAACTTAAAACTTTTAAAATACTGCATTTTATACAAACATACAATGGATTTCAAGTAGAGCAAAGAAAGAAAACCATTATCATTGGTAACGTAAATCAGGGAAATTTGTTGAACTTAATCAGGGAAATCAGGGAAAAGTCAGGGAACTTTTTTTCACAGTTCCTGTCGCCACCCTGATACGGTAGACGAGAAGGGGAAAAAGGAGTCAGAAAACTGTTCCCAATAGACCTTGAGCAAGCAATTCCCTATTATGAAATTTTTTTTTAATAACGTACTGAAAAAGGTGCCCAAACAAAGATTTCATAACTCAAGTTATAGATTACTTTTTATAAATTCCATACATACTTCTAATGTATTGTACTAATTATTATGCTATTTTGTTGTTTATTTAGCTTATTTCAAAACCTTTTTAGTAATAATATTAACTTTTTCCTTTATATGGCTATGGATTTATTATTAGCATTGTGTTTTAAGACAAATGTTGTCAATTTAGAAAGGTCCCGGCTTAATCAAATACCCCACTTTATCGAATGATATTTCTTGGAACCTGCGATATTCGATGAAGCGGGGCCGACAGTATTTACTGCCAAACAGCCAGGGTTGGCTTTCTGCCGGCAGAAACTAGTTTTTGCCGTGCTAGTGGCAGAAACTGGTTATAACTGGTTAAAACCGGCAGAAACTGGCAAAAACTTAAAATTGTCTTTAAAAACTTAAGTAATTACTAAATGATATGTGTTTAGGCAAACTAAAAAATTAAACTTCATTTCATCATTGTAAAAAATAAAATGTTATGCTAGTGCCCTTGATTTAGTTCAGAAAGGGAAATTTTCATTTGCTGATGCTCGTAATATTTGCATTAATCTAACAAAGGATGAAAATCATATGGGTTCTTAGGATAGAGGAGTGACATACAGAATTAAACTGGCATTACTGTTTGTAATTTGCTTGCAAATAAGCTTCATCTAAATTGCTTGTGATTGAAATTATCATGTGCTTCAAGAAGAAAGTGCCAAATTTGACTTGCCAATATTAATCTAGATTTTGTTCTTAATATCACAGCTTTGCAAAACAAATTGGCCCCACTTCTCGAAACTCATTTTTCTAGTCGAACTTTTACCACTACCCGAGTTACTACATGATGGACCACTTTAAAAAATTATACAATTTGAAAGTTTCCTGAATATTGCTTGTTCCTTGATGCATTGCTTGCTAGCTCTTCTGTTGCAAGAATGTTCTAAAGTTTCTCATTTGTGCATATTAAATTAAAAAACTATTTATATTTTTGGAACAACCTTTTCCAAGCAAATGCAGAGTCCAAACAATGTAACATTTGATTCTGAATTGTGATAATATTATAAATTAAACTATGCTTGGGTTAACAGTTAATTATTTTTTCCATGCATTTTCTACTGTCTGTCAATTTTTTTTTTTTTTTTTTTTTTTTTTTTTTTTTTTTTTTTTTGTCATTTTGAGAGTTTTTGCCAGTTTCTGCCGAAAATGTGGCAGAAAGTGGTTTTTGCCATGCCGGTTTTAACCGGTTTCTACCAGTGGTTTTAACTGCCCCGGCAGAAACTTACCAGCCATGCAAACAGCTATACTTGGGTAATGTTCTGTAGAATGGTTTTATTGCCGACTTTTTCTTTTTTCTTCCCCCCCCCCCCCTAGCACAGAACCTTTCTGCACAAACTCTCTCTCATTCTGTGACATTGTCGCCATGTTGGCAGCTTTCTGCCACGGGGTGAGACACCACCTTTGGAAAAAAAACATTGCCAAGAAGCATGTATGACATGCACACCTAGCAAAATAAATTTGCTGTATATCTCATTCTAGGTCACAAAAGCAACAACATAAAAAGACGTCAAAAGGTGGCCTATTACATTTGCTCCTCATTTTTGGGGGGCAGGGGTCTTAACTCTCAAGCGTATAAGCTTGGAATGGCAATACTACTAATAAGAGCTAAGTATAGCTGTTGGGGGGTTGAATTTTTGATTTGTTCAAACTAAAATGTGTATATTAATTAAACCTTATTTCTTGGAATATTAAATAGATGTTGCATCTATTTTTCTGGTATTAAGATCTACTGATAAGTACTAAGATTAAGACTGAAAACTTAAATATGGGAGTGGCATCTCTGTTTAAGCAACCCCCCCCCCTTTCCCCATCTTTAACACATTTCCTACTATAGCGTATAAAAAGAAATAATTTACATTGCTTTTGGTTAGATTTGATTTTTTCTTTACTTACCAATTGCTGTTACCATGGTGTTAATATTTTTAACCATATTAGATTTAGCTCTAGGTCCCTTTTTTTCCTCTAGCGAAAATTGAAAATCTGTTGGAAGCCCTGATACTGGGTTTTATTTAATGCCTTTCGTTTTTGTATAAATGAATTTACTCAAACAAGAAGTTATGCTACATTTGTTATTAAACAAATAAATTTTTCACTTCAGGGAGCATTCTTGCAGAAAGAAATTAGGTCCAGAAAATTTGTCGCAGAAAGTAAAATAAAATTCTGTCACAGAGGTGTCTCATATGGATTCGTACAAAACCAAGTGAAGTTGCATACAAACCAAATCTAAAATATGTGCCTTATTTTACATAAAATAACTGGTAATTTGTATTAAAGCAACGTACGACCAGAGCCTGATCATTCTGATATTGGACATGGGGCACAATTCTATTTCAGGGCCCCCTTAGGGCCCGACAAAGGTTTTTGAGAACACAGGGCATGAAACTCATTTTGTGCCCCACCCCTCCTATTCCTGCTTATTCTATGTAATGAAGCTATAAAATATTTCGATACTTGCGTATTAGCACAGCCATGCTAAATTTGGTGGTACCTCATATCAAAATATAGTACTATATATTTAAAAGTAGAAGTGATATAGTATACAATAATTATTAAAGATGTAGTTGCACTTTGCCCGTTGCAGTAAACCGTAAATATTAAAGTTATCTATGATATAACTTTTAATAGTAAATTCAGACTAAACTTGGAGTGGTTTTAGGATTTACACAGAGATCAAGTTTTTAAGGGGAATTTTTATCAACAAATAAGAGATTTTTTTCCTTGCTTAGCATTTGCAAAAATATCAATGACATCATTGTACTCTAGATTCTGAGGAAAATTATTATTTATTTTGAATTAACATGATAAATAAAGGGGATTTTGGGCCCCCCTGAAATCGAAGAAGAGGGGCCTGGGCCCCGCGTGCCCCTGCGGTAATCGGGCTCTGCGTACGACAACATTTCACCTATCGAAAAGAATAGGTAGTGAGAAATATTGCGATTATAATCAATTGAAAGTTGTCTTTGTTTATTGGTTATGTGTCTTGTCTGCTGATAATTGCAATAGAAAAGTTGCAGTCTTATTTGCTCCTGTTTCGGGTCTTCCATATATCCATCATTTATTCTAAAAATTTCAAAATGGTCACAAAATGAATGTTTTTTGGACGGGGATTTTATAAAGTTCTTTTTTTTTACAGTATGAACTCTATACAAAAAGATCAACCTGATCCCGATGCCATCAAAATGTTTGTTGGGCAGATTCCCCGAAATTGGGATGAAAATGATCTGAGGAAACTTTTTGATGAGTTTGGACCTGTCCATCAAATAAATGTTTTAAGGGACAAAATGACTGGACAAAGCAGGGGTGAGTAAGAGAGGCCTAATGTAAATAAAGCATAGTTTCTTCATTGAATTCAAACTCTGTGTAAAATATCCCTGAAATGTAACTATGACATAAATAACTGGAAAATTACTTAGGATTAGAAATGATTTGAAAGTGTTTAAAAAATGTCTATACAATATAACTCAAGGGCTAAGAGAATATTTTGCTACCTGAATATTTTAACCAAATACTCAGTAAAGTAAGACAAAACAATGTTAGAAGAAGCACGTTAGAAAACAATCCTCAATTTCCGTATTGGTGAAATGAAATTCAGAAAGTCTTCTACGAAGGCATAACAGTGAACCCTCGACGGAAACGTTCGTAAATAAAGAGTTAACATCAAAAGAAGCCATAAAAGAATTATTTGGAACGAAACTATGAATTTTTTTAACAAACTCAACAGAATTTTTAATAGTAAATAAATTGCGACTCCTAAGAGGAGAAAACACAGAGACTAAATATTTTGCAAGTTTGTACGAAGCCGTACCAATATTAGAAACAATCGACCTGAAAGGAATACCAGCCTAATGCACCTTAGGTAAAGCATAAAATCTAGCACAATTAGCAATAGATGGAACAACAGAGCGTTTAACATTTGAAGGAATAGACTTAACAGACTTGACAGCAGATGAAATAGTTTTTAACTCTTTATCACTAGGATCTTTAGAAATTTCAGCATATGGCCCAGAAGAAATCAGATCATTAGTTTTATCAACATAAGATGATTTGTCAAGAACAACAATTTGGCTACCCTTGTCAGCTTTGGTAACAACCAGATCAGAATTCGAAACTAAGTCTTTAACTGAATGGCTAACAGTATTAACAAATACAGGTTTAGAAATTTTCGAGTTAAAGTCAATACTAGAAGCTATAAGATGCCGAATCGAATCTTTTTGAGAGGAAGTTGAGGCACTAAATTTAAAAGCTTTCTCAATAGGAGCAATAAGCTTTGAAAAAGACGGTTTAACACTCACAGCAAAATTATCATTACATTTTAGAGCCTCAATTTGAGAATTGCTTAATGGAACGCTAGAAAGATTAACAACAACATTCTTATTAACAACAGGTAAATTATCAAGAGGAACGACATGAGAAGATTTACAAAGCATAGCTAACTTCTTTTTCAAAACAATTTGATGTTTATCAGAGGAACGAAGGGGTCTAGACCAAGAATTTCTGTTACTAATGCTAAAGTCGGGAATGGAATTAGAAACCGAAAGATGTAAATCATAAAGTTCACTTTCAATAAAAGATAAATGCTTCCTAGTTTCCTGGATCAAAGCTCTGAGTAAAGCCAATTTCGACCGAAAGATTACTTTGTCAATTTTGACAGAACGTGGTAAATTACATTTCAAAGAGATAAACTTCGGAATAATTTTCTTGCGCCTACACTCTTGAAGAAATTTTAAATGGTTCAAAAAACGAAATTTCTTAATCCGAAGATTGGCAAACCTATTGATTTGAGACATAACCAAAAGCAAAAACAAAACCAAATGAGAATAAACAGAATCAAACCATAACAGAATGAATAAGAAATAAGAAGTGAAAAGTCACGATCAAAATACAACAATAAACAAAAATTCCGAAAACAAAAACAAAAACACAAAATGCATAAAAGGCAGAAAATGTAAACGTAAGGCCCGTGTTTCCATTTCAAATTTCTTCAAGAGTGTAGGCGCAAGAAAATTATTCCGAAGTTTATCTCTTTGAAATGTAATTTACCACGTTCTGTCAAAATTGACAAAGTAATCTTTCGGTCGAAATTGGCTTTACTCAGAGCTTCGATCCAGGAAACTAGGAAGCATTTATTGTTTATTGAACGTGAACTTTATGATTTACATCTTTCGGTTTCTAATTCCATTCCCGACTTTAACATTAGTGACAGAAATTCTTGGTCTAGAACCCTTCGTTCCTCTGATAAACATCAAATTGTTTTGAAAAAGAAATTAGCTATGCTTTGTAAATCTTCTCATGTCGTTCCTCTTGATAATTTACCTGTTGTTAATAAGAATGTTGTTGTTAATCTTTCTAGCGTTCCATTAAGTAATTCTCAAATTGAGGCTCTAAAATGTAATGATAATTTTGCTGTGAGTGTTAAACCTTCTTTTTCAAAGCTTATTGCTCCTGTTGAGAAAGCTTTTAAATTTAGTGCCTCGATTCAGCATCTTATAGCTTCTAATATTGACTTTAACTCGAAAATTTCTAAACCTGTATTTGCTAATACTGTTAGCCGTTCTGTTAAAGACTTAGTTTCGAATTCTGATCTGGTTGTTACCAAAGCTGACAAGGGTAGCCAAATTGTTGTTCTTGACAAATCATCTTATGTTGATAAAACTAATGATTTGATTTCTTCTGGGCCATATGCTAAAATTTCTAAAGATCCTAGTGATAAAAAGTTAAAAACTATTTCATCTGCTGTCGAGTCTGTTAAGTCTATTCCTTCAAATGTTAAACGCTCTGTTGTTCCATCTATTGCTAATTGTGCTAGATTTTATGCTTTACCTAAGGTGCATAAAGCTGGTATTCCTTTCAGGCCGATTGTTTCCAATATTGGTACGGCTTCGTACAAACTTGCAAAATATTTAGTCTCTGTGTTTTCTCCTCTTAGGAGTCACAATTTATTTACTATTAAAAATTCTGTTGAGTTTGTTAAAAAAATTCATAGTTTCGTTCCAAATAATTCTTTTATGGCTTCTTTTGATGTTAACTCTTTATTTACGAACGTTCCCGTCGAGGGTTCACTGTTATGCCTTCGTAGAAGACTTTCTGAATTTCATTTCACCAATACGGAAATTGAGAATTTAATTTTCCTTACCCGTACTTGTCTTAAGCAATGTTCTTTTGTTTTTAATGGGAAATTTTATATTATGTTAGATGGTCTGGCTATGGGAAACCACCCTCATATTCAGTTTTCTTGTGAGAAAGAACGGAATAATTGCATTTCATTTCTTGATGTACTTGTTTCTCGTACTAAAATTGGTTTTGAAACTACTGTTTATCGCAAACCTTTTGCTGTTTCTTTACCTCCTCATAGACTATCGTCTCATCCTCCAAATCAAAAATATTCTGCTTTCAATTCTTTTGTTTATCGCGCAATTAATATTTGTTCTTCGTCGGAACTTCTTAAAGTGGAACTTAATTATCTTAAAGCTGTGGCAATTGATAGAGACTATCTGCCAACTTTGATTGATTCCATTTATAAAAAACTTTCAAATAAATCCCAAACTAATGTTCTTAATTGAACCTTCATCAGAAAGAATTTGGTTGTTTTGCCATTCTTTCCATCTGTAAGCTATCAAGTTGCTAAGATTCTAAAACGTTTCCAATTCCAGGTGGTGTTCTCTCCTATTAATAAACTTTCTTTCTCTTCTCTTAAAGATCCTATTCACCCTCTTAATTGTTGTGGAATTTATAGAATTAATTGTAGTTGTGAACTTGCCTATATTGGACAGACTCGGCGTGCTTTAAAAATTCGCTTGAAAGAACATCAAAATTATGTGAAAAAACAACAAATAAGTCTAGTATTGCTCAACATTGTTGGGTTTCGAATCACTCTTTTGATTTTAACTCTTATTAGATTATCCAAAAATGCCCCAATTCATCAGATCTTGACTTTTGGGAATCCTTTCATATTTTGAGAAACAGTTCTAACTCAGTTAACGATCTTAGTGCAGTTCCATATTTTTCCAACATTTGGCTCCCATATCTTTAATACTGTCCTTTCCCCATTCCCCCCCCCCCTTTTTCCCATTCATTTTTATCTATCTTCCTTTGTTTATTTTTACCTTTTTGTCTTGATTGACACTCCCCCCCCCCCTCACCCCAATTTTCTTCTATTTATCTTTATTTTTCCTTTTTTCAAATATTTTTTGTTTCTGTTTATTCTATTACATGGTTTTCCATTCATCTTTTCCTTTCTTGCGGTTCACGGTTACTGACAATTTTTTTTTTCTTTTTGTTTAAGCTTCGGCTTAATCTTTGTCCAATTGAATTCTTTCTTTCTGGGTTCGTACCTAAGAGAAAGCTCTTGGCCTTTGCTTGCATTCCTATTGGTTCCTGATCGGTTTATAACTTTGTCATTGGTGTTTGGCTAATCCGCTGTTTTTATCTTTTAAGCGTCATGCTTATCTGCTCTTGGCTTTTGTCAGATGTCTTTTCATCCATAAGCTCATTATTTTTTGCATTGAAAAAGGCGTTCCCTGTAACGCCGAAACACGTGTCTGCTGTAATTTGCAAATTTGTGCTTCTTCTAACGTTGTTTTGTCTTACTTTACTGTTCAGCACAAAGGTATTTATTTATCTCAAATACTCAGTATTTGGCAAAATATGATATTCAGGTCCATCTCTTGTTTCAATGGTATTAAAGATGTATATTTAAAAGAAACAATGGAATAATAGCTTAACAGTTTGTTGTATGAGCTATTATTCCATTTTTTTTACATTATGATATTTTGTCGCTTTTTATTGTCATAAATCAGCTGTAGATGCACAAAATGCTTTGCATAACATAAAAACATCACCTGGTGTAAGTGAATGTACTTTTTATGTTTAATAATAGTTTCAATAATAAAATTTGTTGAATTTCTATTAGTTGTATAAAAGTTTAGAATGTTTTTTTTTTAACATTTTTTGCCATATTACAAATTAACTTATTTAAAATATAGGAACATATTTAAAAGTTTGTATGATTGCAATTTTAATAGTAGTTTTTCCTTTTTTTACAGGTTGTTGTTTTGTCACTTTTTACTGTCGTAAATCAGCTGTAGATGCACAAAATGCTTTGCATAACATAAAAACATTACCTGGTGTAAGTGAATGTACTTATTATGTTATTTTTTTGTGTTTAAGTTAATTGTATGGAAATGTATATGCATGTGTTATTCATTTATTTATTTTGTAATTTTAGTATTTATGTGTGATAAAATTTATACATAATCTTAGGTGAAATACTGAACTTTTTACATTCGTAACATGAAATATCTTATTGTTGTAGTTACAGAAAAAAATATAAAATCTTGTTATCCCTTTATGTCTTATGCCAGTGCAACAATTTTTTTTTTTTTTTTTTTTTTTTTTTTTTGATAGGTGAACTTATTCATGTGTCAGTACTTTTTTCTTTAGTGTTCGTTTAATAGGGCTAGACTAAGTGTGAAAAGGGTTTCTTGCTTTTTTTCAAAGGATATTTAGGGACAACTAGCTGCAAAACCCGGCGTTGCTCGGGTTAAAATACATTGCATGTTTAATGGTACATAAAATATTTAAGAGTTCTCTTTTTAACGTAGATTATATAGATTTCTATTTTAAATATTGAGAGACTTTGTCGACCATTAAACATGCGATATATAGAGAGTATAATAAATTAACTAATTAGTTAATTGAAATTGAAATAATTATAAGTTAAAATACGAAACATCTTAGTAAATTGAAAAGTTATGTTTTATTTTCATAATTATTTACATACTATATTGAACATACAACATATGACAAATACATATATATATATATATATATATATATATATATATATATATATATATATATATATATATATATTACATACTATTATTATTACATACTACAGGGTCCATTATGAAAGTAATGAGCATTTACTGACAAAATATATTTATTGATCGTAATTTGTACAAATGTTCAATATTCTTCAAAATACATTCCTCCTGCATCAATACACTTGCGAAGACGTGTTTGCTACGCCTGAAAGGCACCCTGAAACTCTTCCAAGGGAATGCCTCTCAGGAAGGTTGTAACATGGTGTTGGATGTTTCCCAAGGTTCCCCAATGTTTTCCTTTCTTCTCTCTCTCTCTCTCTCTCTTGAGTCGCGGAAACAAAAAGAAGTCACATGAAGCTAAGTAGGGACTGTAAGGTGGTGAGGGATCACCCGGGGGGGGGGACATCCATAACGGGGGTTCGTCGGCAATCTCCTCCTGGCTCTCTTTGAATGCCTTGTGCCACTTTCCAGACTGTGATTCCTAAATGCAATCGTCCTTGAAGGCTTCTTGCAGCATCTGGAATGTTTCGGTTTCATTTTTTTCCAAACCTCACGCAAAACTTTATGGCGTATCATTGTTCAAGCGAACGCTCCATTGCGTTATGTTACAAAAGTTGAAAACATACTTCAAGCGGAGGCACTTATCTCTGCTCACACTGCTCGAAAGCAACTGACGACTGGATGCATTGAAAGGACATATCCCGCACCACATTTCCCAGCCGGTTTTACCATGCTGCCATCTATCGTCGCGTCACAATAACATTATGCTCATTACTTTCATAATGGACCCTGTATTATACATTCACACTTTTTAGTTTCTCTTTACAATACTTGTTTATAGACTACATTTATAGTTTTATTGTCCGGACTGTAAATGAACAGATTTCGAGATGATCCTACTCGTGAGCATGCAACGTATAATTGGCCGTGTGCAAAGCATGGTTCCTTTAAGTCAACGCCACAGATTTGAAATGTTTGACCCTGTGCTTTGTTGATAGCAAGGCTTCACTTGATACGCGTCTTATCAGGCTCAGTCATTTCAATAAAAGTTGTAGTATGAAACCAATCAATCAAACAAAAAACCCGGTCAGGCTCCAGCGACATCTGTTGGATTTTAAGACAACTTTAACAATATACACATCAGATAACTTTATTTTTAAAGTGAATATTCAAAATTGAGTTCAAAAGAGTTAGATTTAATTTTAAAGTGGTTTTTTTTATTTTTCAAGAAAAATGTTTGAAAAGCTATTTGAGGTTAAAAGTGAAAAAATATGTAACTTTGTTTTCAAGAAATATTAAATTTCAAAACAAAATCACATGAGTATAATAAGCTGAGGAAGGTTTTATCTAGTACTAATTAAATCAGTATAAAATTCTGTTAGTGAAAAATTTTTTGTGATAAACTATTCCATTTTTCGCATGAAGCATTTTCAAAATTATCAACTACATTTTCAAAATTTAAATTAAGCTTCAATAAATATAAATATGAGTTATTAAGATTGAATATTGATCCTGCCTTATTTATTTTAATTTATACATTAAATAACAATTTCAAATAAGCGAAAAAAGAAGTGTGCTGTTTGAAAACGTATGTGAGTAAATGTTTTGGTTATGCTGTTTTTTTTGGGGGGGTGGGGGGTAATTTCTGTTTTAAATTTATAAAAAAGTTCATTGAAAATTGTTTTGAATGATATTATGCGCAATATCATAAAAACAAACATAACATCTTTCGCACGAATTCATACTGTTTTTTAAACATATGAACTATGCTCAATAAATTGAATTGACGAAAATTATTTTTTTAGTTTTATTATGCAAGAGTTAATTACATATGCTACCTCAAGCACAACTGATAAATATATTTATGGAAACATTCAAAAAGCTTCTAGTATTTTTTTTTTTTTTTTTTTAACTTTAAAGTCATTCTACAACCTTTCAGAACATTCTAGATCACTCTGGAAATTTCTAGAACTTTCTAGAACATTTTTAGTCGATTGTAGCGTTTGCGCATGTTTTGGAACTTTCTAGATCATTCTAGAAATATTGAGAATCTTCTAGAACATTCAAGATCGATTGTAACAGTTGCACACATTCTGGAGTTTTCTAGACTATTCCTAAAATTTTATGAACTTTCCCGTAGTTCTCATAAGTTAGAAAAAGACAGACATATACTTTTTCACATTTTTGCCACCCACTACCACCCACCGCGACCAAACTCTCTTATTCCCACCAGGAGACCAAAGGGTGCTTACAACCCCAAGCAGAAGTTGAATGGAATTGGTGGTGATAGAGAAAATCCTGTCTTTACGTACGCACATTAGCATTTTATATATATATTAAGATTTTCTGAAAATTTTCCCTGCATCTAGCTTTCCATTTTGATTGGTTCCGCTTACATACCATACTGCCAAAAAGTATTTATTTATCGAAGTGTCATTGCATTATTATGATATAAATGCAACTTTTTAAAAAGAAAAAAAAAAGAAACTATATTCTGCATCTGATGGACAACTGTTTTGGGGACCTTTTCACATTACAGGCTACTAAAGCAACTTTTTTTGATTCAGAACTCAGTCAACAAATTTTCTCCATAGATTTGTAAAGTAGTTTTAAAATATAATCTACTTTAAGTTTAGATTTTTTTTTTTTTTTTTTTTCAAATATGCTACCAGAAATGTGTTGCTTTTCAATTTAACTAAGTTTTTTTTTTATATACATATATATATATATTCTGATATTTAGTGAAATCTCATTGCAACAAACTTCTAGGGATCGTAAATTTTGTTCATTGTTTTTTGGAATTTCATTGTGATGGAATTCAAGCAAGTTAATGGCAATTAAATTGGCACTGAAATTGTTTTAGCTCAAACGGATCTTTCGTTCTAACAGTATTTCACTGTACTTGATTCTATAAAAAATTGTCACCTAGGTTATTCATTTTGATGCTTAGAAATGTACCATAGACAGTGCCGTAACTAGAAAATAATTTCAAGGAGGGTTTTAAAACTTTCATGCGGTTGTCAGGTTATCTATTATGAAAGCGTTTTATGCAATTAATATACATATGAAAGACATTTGAGTTTTGGAACAATATTTTTTGGAAATTTTTAAATATAAACGAACATTTAAATGTCAAACCGAACTTTTCGGGGGGGGGGTTGAACCCTAAGGCACTCCCCCTTGTATACAGCCCTGACCGTAGACATCACCATTACGCTTGAATTTGAATTTGTATTTCTAACACTGGTGAAGAGATTTTAGAAACCATTTTTTTTCTGCCACAGTTATATGGTAAGTTTTTCCCCCTCTTGATTATTTTACATTATTAATGTTCCTCCCCTACAGTAAGGGTGATCACTCAATATGTAACTATTTCCTAGTTCTTATGTTGCTGACTTAAGTAAGCTTTTTAATTTAGCACATCAGATTTTTTTTCCATCATACAAAAAATGAATGAAGTGAAGAGTCATCTTTAATGTGTCTCCCACTAACCCTGTTATCTTTCAGTTTTTTTTTTTTTTTTCATCTTTGCACTTCCTAAATTTAAGAATATTTTAACAGCTAAATTACTCCATAAAATGAAAAGCACTATGTTAATTTTAGTTATTAGAAAATTTTTGAATGCCAATTTCTTGATCTTTTTAAGTTTTTTCTTCTCTAATTTTCTCTCAGATGCACCACCCTATTCAAATGAAACCTGCAGACAGTGAAAACAGAAATGGTAATTGAGTTCTTTCTATATAATGAAATAGTTGCTTAGCACTCTTTTTGAAATTCCATATCGAATAACTAACTTGGTTAGGCAACGTTAATGGAAATCTCATATTTGACACAGTAGTGCTTGGGGGTGGGGGTGAAAATTTAATTATTTTGTTTCATAATAATTTTTACCATTTCATTTATTAGTATCATTTTTTGCTTGGCTTTGATAAAATATTATTTATCAAAGTGTTTTACAAATTATTTTGCAGATATAAATGTTTTCTGCATTTTTGAGGGATTGCATTTTTTTTTCTTTTTGATTTTATTTATTTATTGTTTTTGTTGAAGAGGCTTTTTTGCTGTTTTTGAGGCCAACATATATCTGTTGAGAAATGGTGACTGAAAATATGAGGAAAGGGTCACAAGTTATGCTAATTTTAGATTCTGCTGATCTTTTCTTAGTATCCTGGCTTGTGACAACTTTGTTTTTTCTGTGGAATTGTATTTATTTTGTTGAAAAACATTTCAGCATTTGAGCAGCAATTTTTTTGATTTCTAACAAAAAAGTGAAAACAAAATTTTTTGGAAAATGCCAATCTCTAACATGTATGTTGCAAAAAGTGCATGTCACATTTGACAATTCAGTTATTTTGACATATGCTGCCTTAAATATTCTAAATGTGTTTATTTTTTTCCTTAAATTTCAGTTTTTTTTTTTTTTTTTTAATTAATGGTAGATTTCATTTTTCTTATTACGTTTTTTTTTTTTTTTTTTTTTTTTTTTTCACATTATGCATTTTGAGGTATTTTTACTGCATTTGATAGCATCCAAATATGTGTATCCAACACCATTGTATCTGATACCAATACTAAGAATACCATTTCTTTGACAATCATAATTTTATAGTTCATGCACTTTTATGTTGAAAAAAAATTGAAATCGCATCCCATTATGTTTTAATACAAATTGCATTTGGAAAAAAAAACTGCTAGTTTGGTTATTGGTGTTGAGCTGAAATTAATAAAGCTTATGTTTAGTTTGATTGTGTTAAAAGTTTTGTAAATAGCACATGGAATTATTGACTTTGTAAATAAATGCATTAATGACTTGTCTGAAATATGGAATTTTTGAAATTATGACCAACTACCAGAAAATTAATTAGTGTTGTTTTTGGGTACAATTGCTGAACATATTATGCATCTTTTCAACTATGTGATTTTAGTCTCATCAAATGACAATTCAAGAATGATATCTTCTATGAATTATTGTTTCACAAAGCTTTTCTTTTCTTGCAAAGCTAAAAGGTTTTGAAATAAAATTTGAATAATTTTATAATATATTTATGTTTTTTTGCTTGTGTGTAAGTTTTCAATTTGTGTACGAAAGAAAAATTCTTATACTGTTTTAATACATTTTCAGAACGAAAGTTATTTATTGGTATGTTGTCCAAAAAGTGCACGGAAAATGATGTTCGAGTTATGTTTTCTTCATTTGGGCAAATAGAAGAATGTACTGTTTTGAGAGATATTAATGGTCAAAGCAGAGGTAATTGTACTATGCATTAAATACATGTTTATTTTCTTCTTTTAATGTATCTACAGTCGAATCCCGACTTACGCAAGGGATGCGTTCCAAGACCAAACGTGCAAGTCAAAATTTCGCGTTGTGGAAAAGGGTATGTGTAATTTTTTTTTATAAACATACCTAATTATTTTAGACACTTCTTAACACCCCCTCAAACTGATTTAAACCATTCCTTAATTATACATTACCGTTTCTTACATAAAAACTGAATTTTAATTTGTAGTTTAAAAAAAACTTTTAATCAACAGAAAATATTGTTATGATGTACAAAATCGATGACCAACAAGAAAGAGAGACATAAAATAAATCAGTACAGTATGTAGTAATAATAAAATGATGTACTATAATAATACTGTACAATAAATCCAGTAATGATATTTAACTTTAAAAAATGAAGATCTTGATGATTTATGCTTCGTGATCAAATCGTTATTCTAATACATTTTTAAATACAGTTGGAAGAGCATATTGGTACATATGAAAGATTCACTCTCACCTTATTGTCGTTATAGTGATTAGAAAGAGTAGTGTGCCGATCGCCGCTGTTTTCCCTCGATTCTTGAGGACGCTATTGAGGAATCCGCTAGAGGGCAGTGCAGTTAGGGAGAAAGTTTCTTTTGATAGAGTTGATACTCGATTTAGTTATAATCGGGTTATGCATTAATGTTGTTTTTCCACATTTTGTAAAATAATTATGAAAGAGTTTTAAAATATTTTAATGGACGCATCAAAGTCAAATATTAAGAGAAAAAAGCTACATCTTGTTTTATACCAGCGTGCAAAAGTGGTTACGATCAGGCAAAGAAAACGTTTCGCTTTTTGAAGTAACCGAACATGAGGGGAAACTTAAGCACTGGCGTACCTAGCATGGGTGACACCCGGCCAATTTGTGGTGTCACACCCCCTCCTTCCCCTCGACTAAAAAAAAATTAGTTTGAATTTTGGCATTTGGAATTCAAATTATGCTTTTGCAATCACGAGTGTGTGTGTATGTAGGCATGTGTGTTTGTCTGTGTGCAGGCATGATTGTGAGGGTATGTCTGTGTGTGTGTGTGTATGTATGTATGGGTGTGTGTGTGTGTGGTGCTGCAGAGGGAAGCGGGTGGGGGAAATAAAATCATAGGACAACAAAACAGTCAAGTGAGATCAATAAGCAATGTGATTGCTCAAAAAAAGTTTTTAGTATTCTTTGTAAGCATGAAATTCATACAATTTTCAGTCCAAGTACTGACAATATGAACCTAATCCTGATTATAGTATTCACCTCATGATGTGGGATGAAAGAGGGGGTTCCCAAGGGGTTTACCTTCGGAAAAACTTTAAATTTTTAGTCTTAAAAATGCTTTTAGCTTCATATTTTAAACTTGCAATTCCACTTTGGGTGTCACCTCCCAGATGGGTAAACCCGGGCCGACCCCCCCCCCCCCCACCCCCAAGTGACGCCATTGACTTAAGGAATGAAACTCTTTGATTTTCACCAAAAATTTCAATGGTGCTGTCTGCGCCATAACCCCCCCCCCCCCTTCGGCACCCCTGCACAGCTAAGGGTAAATTGTTTGAATCGGCGGTTTATCAAGAAGACCAATAGTTTTTATTGCAGATCTTAAAATGCAGATTTAGTTCTGGGTGTCGTCAAAAAACGACAAAGCACTCCCCCCTTCCTAAATTTTACGAAGTCTCACCGCACCCAAAAAAGTTCCTCAATGGCACTTTAATATGTTTTAAACACCTCTAAAAGTTTTGATGGTTTAATCTGCACCCTGACAACGCCCACTCCCCCCCCCCCTTGTCATCCTTGTTTTAGCTTTACTATGGATGCCCCCCCCCCCCAACGCGCAACCCATCCACATCTCCAAATTTTACGCAACACCCCACCCTCAGAAATGCTATCCCCCAAAATGATATTTTTATCTTTTTATAGCACCCTTTGTAAATATTTGAATGGCATACCCCCTCCCCCCCATCCCGCCTTAGTAAGATAATTAGAATTAAATTGCTGAATTATTTACTTACCGAGGTGGCAGACTGATTTTCTACATAACAAAAACAAATACGCTGATAGTTAATATATGGAAGTCTCCAAAGAGTGATGACACAAAGTACCCCCCCCCCCCCCTATTTTACTCGGCATCCCCCTAATGCTGAGTAAAATACCATCTGGATTTTCCTCAGATCTGACCTCACTTTTTCTCCGTAGATCGGCACACTACTCTTTCTAGGCACTATATTGTTGTGCTACTTTCGACGCATATTTTAGTTGTTCAAGTGTATCGAAAACCTTTAGCTTTTCTTTAATTGTCTGAAAATTTCTCTTTTTCTTTGTGTCTTCACAAACTTTAGAGGGAACAATTCTCTTAAATGTCATTATATTTCATTAACTTTCGCATTTAGGATGAAAAAAATATGGTAAATACGGAATAGTTATTTGTATACACAAACAGTACCATGTTCAGACTAGTATGGTGTGGGAACTTCCACTGCCAGTGATACTAAAGGGATGATGCTCCTTATGAAAAAAAATATTTTTAGTAGCCAATAACAGTGCCGATACTTTCACATTGCGATTCTCTTCTGGAAATTTTTGTTTTTACTGGCGGGATATTTTGCCTTAGGTGAATTCCGTTGTAATGGACGTTACATTCACACACAAAATCAATTATAAAAAGATTATGAGATGCATATAAATGCTTCAAATAGGAGCAAGTTATTTTTTCTTGATAAAACCAGGACTGAAGATTACTTTGATCAGGTTTCAACATTTTTTTTTGTATTAAGGCTGCAGAAAATAAATAATATTTAACTGTAACGGACGTTACATAAAGTGGAACATCATTTGTGCTATGGCATATTCAGATTTAAAAGTCTGTGAATCTATTATGTAAATTTGTTCAAATATGTTTGATTGAACATCACAAAACATGCCTCTAATTTATCAGAACCTTGGTATTAAAATTCAGTTATTCTCTTTTGTGATAAAAATTTTTAAAATCTCTGTAACGGACGTTACGGGCTGTAACGGATGTTACACTGTATGACAAAGACAAGTGTGCATGTACTGAATGATAAATTAATAGTTGAAAGATGATACCTTGACTTCTTATAGACCATATAATAAAATTAGAAAGTCACAGTCAATCATTTCATACAATAATTGTAAAAAGTTAAACCAATAACTTAATTATAATATTTTAAAAAAAAAACCTTCGACAAACACTTTTGCACACAAAAATATTTTTGTGACATTTACTTCACTAAAAAAAAATGTTTACATTTCATGAATTTAAAAACATATTTGCATTTTATTCAGATTAAATGAAAATAACCCTTGAGCTGAAACTAGCCTCACTGGAGCGCCGATTTTTCAGGAAAACTTGATTTACCTTGTACCATTCTGCATCTGTTTCCTGCTCATTTGAAGTTCTTTTCAGACCAGTGTAGAAAAGTTACCAGTCTGTACCCCCAATTATTTATTGGACTTGGCCAGGATATATCTCACCATTAAAAACAACTGTTATTAATATAATATAAATGTTTCTGATGCTTGGCAGACAGTGGCGGATTTAGCCGGATCATTTGGGGGAGGGGCATTCTCAAATTAGCTGAATTCTCAGTGTCCATCCTCCCAAGAGAGCCCAAACCAAAATAGATAATTAATACCCTCTTCCAAAAAAATCAATGGCACAATCTGCACCATTGATCTACCCCCATGCATGGCCCGAGTTACTACATTCGGTCAGAAGTTGAGTTGAATGAGCCTCTAAATTGATTTCATGAAAAAATGTCTGAACATTTTAAAAATAAAGATAAATTTTTATGTTTCAAGGGAAAGGAAATAATTCTGCCCTGACTAAGAGTTAAATTTATTTAAAGTAAAACACATCTGATAAGATTCACTATTTTTTAGTTTTCGTCATTTTTTTAAATAGATTTTTTCCTCTCCGAAAAAAATTCCAAAGCTTATAAGGTTTGGAGGGAGGGGGACATGAACCCCCTCTTAATCTGTCCCTACTGGTCAGTAGTTTTGAGTTTCTCCATCTTTGAAGGGACTGAACAGTCTCCTAACCTTCAAACTTGAGTCAATGTGACTAGATTCATGGATGGTACTAAGTTTCAGTACTCTTCAAGCCCTGTCACCAGAGTTTTTAAGCATTGATAACCAACATTACAAAAATATAGTCTGAAATTGTGTCTGAGTATTTCAATGTAAAAACATTTCCAGGGAGAGAGAATTTTAAACATTGTCCTTTTCCTACCTCAAAGATGGTCCCTAAGATTGCGTTTTTAGAGCTTCAATTATAAAAGTGTGATTAGGGAGAGTTCTCACAGCTCCCTTTCTATGGCGTCATATTTAAAATTGTCTAAAATCTTGTTTTTGTTGTTTCAATATCAAGAAGTGCTTGAGGAAGAGATCATGAATCCGTCTCCTTGACACTACCGAAGATGGCCAACCATCATGATTTAAAAGACTTCAGTTTAAAAAAATTCCAGATAAGAATTCTCTTCCCGCACCTAATATTATCAAAGATCATCGCAAGCTGTTTTCAGAAATAAAATTTTGCAAAATTTAGCTAAGGCTTAGAGCCCCTTAGCACCCTATTTATGAAAGAAAATTAAAGCACTTAATCAAATATTGAGTATGTCACTATTCATCTTCAAACTGTATTTACAATTTTAATCTTTGTAATGATCTTTTTCTCTGCTTATTTCATCACATTTGATATGAAAACTGGTAAAAAGAGATGCCATTTTGATATTACATATTTTCTTACAAGGAAAAAAAGTACCATTGAGGATCTAAATGATCGATAGAAATAGTTCTTGAATCCACAAATAATTCAATTGGTGAACAATTTGAATAGAACCTAAATACTGGTAAAAATTCTTTTTTCCCCATTCTTTTTACTTGAAACACTTCTAATTACAACCCTTTTAATGGCAATTAAAAAAATTAGGCGTATCTCAATTCTACATAATATATATATATATTGTTTTATGTTAATTTGTCATTAGCCATTCGCTTCCCGAAAATGATTGTCTATACTCCCCCACCCAATGGCATGTGCCTTTTTCAGGACCCAGTCCAACCCTGGCTACATGTTGGCAACCATGGACTAATGAATTGTTTGATGTGTTGAATACATGTTTATAATTGGCATTTAAAAATGTGTAACGGATGTTACATTCAAGTTGTAACATCCGTTACAAACTTATGTAACGTCCGTTACATGTCTGTTTCTGAATAGTTTTTATTATAATCATCTAAATTTTGGGAATTATAGTTTCTTTAACCTAAAAATAAAGAAAATAATTAAGAATAAAACTTTTTAAAAAATGTTTCACAATGTGAGGAGAATTTATTTACCTTTTTGTAACGGACGTTACATATAATACATGATGTTGTAATTATGCCCCTAATTAGACTATTTATGTTCGAAACAAGCCCAAATATGGTTTTATTTTACTTTTATAGTTTTTATATCAATATTAAATTTACTCCATTTAATTTTAGAATCATAATTTGCATTACTAATAAGGTAAAAAAATGATCATTTTACTTGCTGAAAAACACAAAAAATAGACATTTTACCATCTCTTCCTCCACTAAATAAAACTAATATGAGAAAAAAGCAACACTAGATTCTTGTTCTAGGGATTATAAGCTTTTCAGTGATATATAACTCTTAGGGATTTGTTTAAATTGATTTTCTGACCTCTTGGTTTCATGTTAGCTGGAATTCACCCTTAGGTCGAAAATTTTTTACATGTGAAAAAATCGAGTTATAGCCATTTAGCATAAGCCGAATCATATTGTAGCGGGAGTCGACTGTGTACATATAAATGATGTAAGAAATGATATTTAAAAATATGTTTATACTATTTTTTCTATCTTAATGACATAGTATTACATTCTGAATTTAGCCTTTGAAAATACTATTCTGAAGCATGTTTATTTATTTTAAAACACATAAAAAGCATTGCAAGCCTAATAAAATTTCAATATGTTTTAGGTTGTGCTTTCATTACATATGCTTCACGACAGTGCGCCATCAATGCCATAAAATCTATGAATCATTCACAAACCATGGATGTAAGTAAGAGTAACTGTTTTAAAAATATTTAGTTTCATTTAACTAATCGTATTTTGTTCCCTTTTTTTTTTTTTTTTTTTTTTGATGTGTATATCCAAAGATTTTTTTATTCATGAAAGTCCAGAAGAAGTAAAGAAATTATTGATGAGTTATGATAAAGTTCAACAGTTATGGCTATCAAAATGTTAAATGTTCAAAATAGTTATCAATCTTTGAAAGGGAAAACTCCAAAGTACCTAGCAAAGTTAATTAAAGTATATGTTTTCCCACTATTTAAAGTTTTTATGTACTTTTTTATTGAAAAGGTTTCTCTCTTTCTTAGGGTTAATGTTTAAAGGCACTACATTCATTTTATTGCATACATTCAAGTTTTAATTGAAAATACAATCAAAAAGTTGGAATGTATTGCTATTCTAAAATCTACAGTAAACTTATTTTTATGTGACATGTTACTTGAAGTCCTAGTAAGTGTTATTTGGCTTATTTATTATATCCTGTTCTTACTCTTTCATATGGATAATTTTGCAACACATTAAAATTTAATGAACCATATATTATTATCTGTCTTAAGCTCTCCTAATTTCTCGTTTTTCTTCAGATTTTTGTATTTTATCATCATTCTATCGCAATTTAGCGAAATTTTCGTTTGTAAAAGGAAAATCATCTAATCCTGATTAAAGGACACTACCATAGCTTCTCTACCAAATCGAAGATCCGATGCCACCATTGTTCAGTGCGGTATATCGTATGCACGTGGGAGAAAAAACTTAAACAATTTTTTCAGCGCGTTTCGGGTGATTGAGCAGCAATCTATTAGCATCTGCTTCTGGCTTGTTCTTTTTCTGATAATTTCCTGAATTGTATTCAGTGCAATGCCTATTGAGCTATGATTCAAAGTTATTTTTGGCATCCCTTGCTTTTTAGCACCCCCCCCCCCCTACCCAAAAAATTGCGTTTGAAATGAAAGCAAATTGTTCTATTTGAAATGTACTACCGTAGAAAACCTTTTGGTGACTTTTTTTCAGCATAGAGATACTTTACTTAACAACTTGTACCCCAAATTCGGACCATTACTTTTTCCGGATTTCGGAATTTTGCGGGATTTTAGAACTGACTCAAAGAAAAGATTAATTGTCTTGTGCGATATTTGGTACGTTGTTCTAAAGTTCGCTATTGTTTTGCGCCGTATTTCTTATTTTCCCCTTTAATCTTAATGAAAGCATCTCTTTGTATGCTAAAGGGGGGGGACAAAACTGGAGATATTTGGCATCGGCCTAGGATCGGCGGATGTTAATTTTTGATGGAATGTTCTGCCTCCCTACAGAGTAGACTCCCGTTTTTGCGTTTAAATATCAATTTCTTCTGATTTTCTTCAGATTTTTTATTTTTCATCATCCTATCGGGATTTTCGTTTGAAAGGAAAATTTTCTAATCTAGGGCAATACCTTAGCTTCTCAACCTGTCCAAAACCAGATGCCACCATTGTTCTGTGTAGTATATTGTATGCACGTGGGGGGAGAAGGATTAGGCAGTTTCAGTGGATTGCTGGTGATGGGGTAGCAATCTTTTAGCATCTGTTTCTGGTTTGCCTTTTTACTGATAATATCCTGAATTGTGCACAGTGCAATGCCTATTGAGCAAAAATTCAAACATATTTTTGGCATCCCTTGCTTTTACCCCGCCTCCCCCACTGCCGAAAAATTGCTTTTGGAATGGAAACTTGTTCTACTTCAAATATACTGCCATAAAAAACTCTTTGGTTTTTATTTATTTTTTTTTTTCAGAAAAAAAAAACTTGCTGTATTTTCTTGTATATTATTTGCGGCAGCGTATTATTCGTGGATAATACGATGCAAAAAAATGAAGTTTCGATGTAACATACAATTTTAGCAACTAAGCTAAAAGCGTGAAGAAGTAATTTTTGAGGTATATATTCAATATTAAAAAAACAAAATAATCCAAAAAATAAAGATTTCTTCTCGAAATTGTCATTTTAAATGAACCTGGAATTTTATTAAAAACAACCTGGAAAACCTTGAAAAGTCAGGGAATTTTTTTTTTGACCACAAGTGTATGGACCCTGTTAAAGCTGTGGCTTAATGTGTTTTATTCTTCTGTCTGCCATGTACAAATTATTTGTGCGAAAAGTTTAATTATTTTAATTGTCTTTACCTTTAAATTGAAATATTTTTGCTTGTACTTTTAGGGCTGCAGTAGTCCTCTTGTTGTAAAGTTTGCTGACACCCAGAAAGATAAAGATTTAAAAAGACAACAACAGATGATGACTAACATATGGAATATGACAAGTTTTAGTAACATTGGTCTTGGCTCACAGTATATTGCTGCAGTAAGTTTTTCTTTCCCACTTTTAAGAAGAATGATCTATTTCTGAAATGCCTTGATAATTTAGAATAATAAAATTATTTTATTTTTTTTTTTTCCAAAAAAGAGAGGACCTCCTGAGTCATATATTGCTGCCAAAAGCAAAAATATAAAGTTATATACAAGTGGAGTGCCACTACCATGTTACCAGCTTGGTTGCTAATGTGCCATGATTAATAAATATATCAAGTCTCTTTATCTCAGGAAAGATTTTTCTTTATTGGAAAGGGTTCAAGGAAGGGTTCCTAACTAGACTGGTAAGGGGACTTCCAGTTTTAGACTGTGGTACCAGACTTAACAGGCTTAATATGTACATCCTGGAGCAAAGGAGAATGAGGGGACATGATTCAGTTTAAAGTTATCAAAATGGACCATGTTAATGGGTTAAAATTTTGCACAGAAAGCAGCCCGGTGTCATTGTTTTTAGCTATTCAAATCTCGGGCTGATCTGGAAATTAGGAAAAGTTATTACTCTAGTGGGGTTGTTGGCATTTGGAACAGCATACTGAAAGAGGCTGTAATGAGCAAGGAGGTGGACAGCTTTAGGAGGGCTATTGATCTTCATTGAAGACTAATAAACTAACTACGATCAGCCTTGCTGGACCCAGAGCCTGTTGCTGGTCGTCTCATTTGTATAAGTTTTATATGTCGCAAGCTATTGCCATGCAATCAGCAAAATCAAGACAAGTTGCAAGTAGAAAACTGAATAAAATATGAAATATTTAAAGAAAATGTCATAACTGAACTAGCAAACTTGGAAAATTTTCTGCAAACAGCCTTCATCTAGATCAGTAATTCTCAATGGGTGATCCGCATAAAGCTGGAGAAAATTTCTTTATATCATTTTATAGTTGCAATTCTTTAATAAATATTAAAGAAAACGTTTGGATTCATCAGATTTCACCAAGTAAAAATGTTGTGGAACTATTTCTATCGTATGTGATCCGCTCAGGATTCGAAAGAGTACCAAGGTGTCCTCAGTAGTGAAAAGGCTGAGAATTACTGGTCTATGTTATCAGGATCTGCCACAGAGGACCATTAAATTTCAACCTTAAAAGAAAAAAGTCTGAATTTTTGCATGTTTTTTTTATAATCCAAGTTTTAAAAATAGTTTCTCCTTCACCCCCCCCCCCCCTAATAACATCAGATGTTCCTACGTCAAAAAATCTGTGATTGTCTAGTCCGTTGAAACCCGATTTTTAGTTCTACGCTCTTTCTGCCTGTAAACAAGTAATCGGAGCAGTTTTGTTTGAAAAATTCCCCTCTCCTACACATTTTTGGCATAACTTAGCTTCATACTTTTTGCCTGATTTAATTTATATGTGAATAATTTGTTTGTAGTAAAATGATTTTTTTCCCTTGTTTTTACATACACTGTTATTGTTTTTAGTTAGAGCTTAAATATGTGTGAGTGTTACTGATTTTGTTTAGCTTTTGTATACACTAGTATTGTTTTAAACTTTTTTGTGGATTATCCAAGAAATTCTTTTATACACAGTTACTGTGTCACCTTGTTCTGCAGACAGTCAAGAGTTTACTGTATATGTATTACGTTATGCTATACAGGGTGTTCTGTTTTAACCTGCAAGACCTTTATTTTCACAAGGGTTAATCCTAGATGTATACTTCCAATTGCAAAAATGTTCAAAATTAGATGCAAGGTTAAGATATTGCAAGTTTGAAGTGAAAGTAAAAATGACTCAAAAAAATACAAGATTTAACTTTTTATACGGGCTGTAGGTCCCCTAACTTATATTTAGGGAAATAATCTCCATTGAAAAATAATTCTAACACAAAAAGTTTGAAATCAGTGGGACCAATATTCACTGAGATATGAAACGCAGTGTTTTGTGACTTACACCACTTTTCACTCTCTGTCAATAACACCTGATGTGTACATAGGGTGTGATTTTTCAAATTATTCGAGGTTTTGTAGTGTACCTTTGCGTATCACGGCATAACATTTGCATTTATTTTTGAATAGCAATGAAAATTATAAATACCTTGTTTTTCTTACTTTGACAGCCGGTCATTCTTCTGAAAGAGCGATACGTTCCAATCTCATCTTCTGTATGGTCCCTTAAAACTTGAAACAGGAATATGTCCTTGAGTTTTGGTCACAGAAATGTCAAGTTTTTTGTGTTAGTAATAGTTTTCAATGGAAATTATTTCTTTAAATAGTAGTTAGGGGACCTAGGGGTACTTATAAAAAGTTAAATTTAGTATTTTTTGACTCATTATTTTTACTTCCAACTTTCAATATCTTAACTCTGCATCTGGTTTCGAACATTTTTGCAATCAGAAGTATACATCTAGGACTAACTGTTGCGAAAATAAAGATCTTGCAGGTTACAATGGAACACCCTGTATATACCTGTATATATTTTTCTTTTAGCAAGCACAAACCGGTGGCTATGGAAATTTCACTAGTCTACCTCAACTTGCTGGAGGTAGGGTTTTTTCATGTTCTTATTAATGAATCATGAAAGTATTTTGACTTTTCAATTGCTACTTGGTTTCTTATTGTCTACCCATTTGCTGTTTTAAAGGACATTTTTCTTTTAAGGAATGAATTCTCTAAATATGCAACAACTTGCAGCTCTGGCAGCCGCCCAGTCTCCAAACAGTACGAATACTGGTATGAACTTTTTTTTTAAATTATTGTTTATTAGTGGTGCTTGAAATCATTCTATTTTAAGTATGAAATTACTTGATTCTTTTTTTTTTTTTTTTTTTTTTTTTTTTTTTTTTTTTTTTTTTTTTGTGTGTGTGTGTGTGTGTGTGTGGTAGGAGAGATGTTGAAATAAATTGTATAATCCATTATATCAGAGCACATTTCATTAATAAGTTGGTCTTTTTTTAATTTCCTGAATTGTTTTAAATGTCTAAGAAAATTATTGGTCTTTTCAAGCGTCTGCATGAATTCAATGGGCAGATCTAAAAAAAATTTCTGAAGTTAAGAAAAAAAAATTGATATTTTAGCTGATTGTCATAAAGGTGTTCTAAACTGTTTTTACCAAATTCATTAGTAAGGATGGCTAGTCTACTGAAACTAAAATTGCCTAATATTAGAAATTTATTTTTGTTTCATTTTTACATGTTAGAAATACTGGAACTATTCTAAAAATTTTATTGAAATACTAAAAAAATATTTTAAAAAATAGTGGAATATATATTCATCAAGTGACTGAATCATTCATGTGAACTGAGGGCAGGGAGCTAACTAAAGCCAGATGGGGGTCACAGTGCAAACTTTACTTCAGTATGACCACTCCATTTGAAAACCAGAAACTCTGAGGAAATTTTGAAATGTCGCTAGTAAACCTGGGAAATTCTCAATCGACTCTAAAAATTAATCTTAAGTAAATGTCTATATTTTTTTTTTCAAACATTCTTATGATTTCCCATGATGATTTTGACAAATGTCACTTCCACACCTGCAACCTCATCTACAATGAGTCAATTCCCCTACTTTCAGAGAAAAGAGAATTTAATTACAGTGAAACCTTTGTAAGTTGACCACTTGCAGTGCAGTACTTTGGTGGTCAACTTAGACAGGTGGTCAACTTATAAAAGGGGAAATGTGTTTTTTTTTTTTTTTTTTTTTTTTCATTTCTTGCCCCATGTATTCATTTTTTCAGGGTTGCCACGCACCGGGAAAACCTGGAATTGTCAGGGAAAATGAAAATGGCTGAAAAATCAGGGAAATGTCAGGGAAAATGAAAAATTGCATATTTCCTATCGTTCTTGCGCAGCCCGTGACGTCAAAAAAAAAAACTTTCAGCTTTGTTTTTTTCGCCGCCATTCCCTTCCCATTCCTGGTTTTGTCATTTCCCCTCTCTGTCCCCCCCCCCCCTGCAGCAGTTCTTTTTATCAACTCTCTGCCATTGCTGCGTGCGCCATAGCCGTAGCCTACGAGGATGAAACGCTGCTCTTTTTGAAGCAACAGCACAGATTCTCGTAGGCTACGCCATAGCAGTCCGTGGCGGACATGCGCAGAAGGTACTTCTTTTCTTCCTCCTTTGAGCGGGCTCTGTTTAAACGCTGCTTGTTTACGTCAGCAGTTCTGAAGTTGTTATGATGCACAGTACATTGTTTTGTCTGCGAGTGCGACTGAAGTTTTTGATGAGCTGCAATAATCTTTTCATATTTTATATTACTTCTTTAAATTAATTAAGGAAATCGTATTATTCTAAACAATTTTGTTTTGTAAATTTAGTTCATTAGACAATTTTAAACTTAGAAAGTTTCATTTTTACAGAAGTATCGCTAATCTTTTAGTATTTTGGTAGTGATCTTTAAAGACTTCCAATGCGCTTCTTTCTTTCTAAATAAAAGTAATCCGATTTAAAAAAAAATCTGCACATCAGAAGTTTCTGATCAATGCTCAAAATTTAACTTTATGACAGGGTGCCCACAGGAGTGATTATGTCGCAAGTTGCGCCATCAAAAAAATTTTTTTTGGGGGGGGGGGATTTTTTAATTATTTATTTTACTTTATTTTTATTCAAATTATTTACTTATATTATTTTACTTTATTACTTTCATCTGTGTGTGTGTATTTTATTGGGGAGCGAGCACACTTTTCTTTCAAAACAATACTAATTAAAAATAAATAAATAGCTAAAAAAAATAAATAAAAAAAGAGTTAAAAATTTAAAAAAAAAGCGCTAAGGCCTTCAGAAATATTGGGGAGGGGAGCACTCCTGTTTTATGAGCAACAAACATGGGAAATATGTGAAGCTAAAAGATGCATGATTTTTTTACAGGCCAAAGTCTAAAAGCGCTTTGAGTTCAATGGATTGGAGGGGTAGAAGGCAATAATAGAAAAAGTTTAGGTTTCATAAGTTTTTTGTTCAGATTATTTTAGCTATTAACTTTATTTTTGTGATACAGATGTCACAATTGTTAATTTTGCTGTTCTTTCACTTGATGTAAGGCAGTGGCTCCTCGCTATTGAAAATTAGATATGCAACATTTACATTAATTGTTTATTACAGTCATTTGCTTCACTTGTGTTAGTACTTTAGGGTAGTTCAAAAATACACTTTAAAAAAAGGTTTCTCCTAGAAAACAGGACACCACTCAATGTTTTTAGACTTGTGGATAGTAAATAACTGAAAGAATTTTAATTTCCTATTCCAACTGAAAGAGGGTGCTCGACCCCCTCCCTCAAACTTCATAAGTATGAGGAGGGGGTTAAAAAAATACATTGAACTGAAAAAACAATGTTACATACTATAATCTACACGAGTTATATGCATATTCATTGCAATAAAATATTACTTACATAAAAAAAACAGCTGAGGAAATTAAATGTTTCTAAATTTGTGACTTTTTCTATGCTAGAGCTAATGTTAAATTAAGGGGTCATTGAGCACCCTCTTAAAATTTGAGTAAGAAGCTAAAACTTTTACAGCACAATACTATTAGTAGGTTAAAAAAAAGATAAAGGGTGTCTTGGACTCGAGCTGAAAGAAAAAAAAAAAGAGCCACCCTTAGTACATATTTTTGATTATTTCAGCTTGAGTAAATTAAATTTGGTAACTATTGTTTGTAAAGTTTTAAAATGAGGTAAGTTTTATCAAAATTTGAGATGTATATATTAATGTTGCAAAATGAAGGTGGAGATCAATAACCTGGAATTTTTCTCAAAACCACCTGGAAAACCTGGAAATGTCAGGGAATTTCATTCTTGAACTTCCGTGGCAACCCTGTTTTTTGACTAATTGACACTAACTCTTTCTGTTCAACTCATATTTATTGTTTAACATTACTTTGAAACAAAAATTTTAAAATGTTATTCAAATATTTTTAGAGAATTTTCCCAGAATGACGTATAATGTGTTAAAAAGTTACTTATATGATATTAATAGTTTCTAAAAATTTATAGCTATTCAAAAATAACAAATTTTTCGCTTTATTTTTTTCTCATATTCATTTATAACCATGATGATCTATTGTTCAACAAAATAATTCCTTATTGAAGTTTGGTGCACTTATTAGACACTAGTTTTATAATTTCCATATGTGTCAGCTAATTTTCTCTGAATTTCTCCCATTTCAATTAATTTTAATATTTCATACTTTTTATCAATCTCAAGTTCAACTAACTTTCTTTTTGAAGCCATTTTATTTAAAACTATAGCACAAAGAACAACAAGATGGACTCTCATAGTTCAAAAGGCAGTTGAAAGTGAAAATGTCATATCTCTTAATCCCTAATACTGCAATGCAAGTAAATTTACTCTTTGGCACAATTCCAGTGTTGCAACAAAATATTGCAACTGGAAAAAAATGTTTGTACTTTTCTACTGACACCTGTTTTCATTGAACAGAGAGTACAAGGCTGGCTATCTCAAATAGAACAACAAATGAAAAATAAGTTTGGAGAATAAAAGGGTTCTTAGTAGTTTTCATATGTGGTTGAGGTTTAAGTTTAGTTATGCTGCTGTTTTATTTAGTTAGTAAAATGTTGGGCTGACATAGAAAATATCCTTGGAAAGCTATAAAATAAATAATAATATAAAATAAAATCATTTGGTGCATTAAATTTAAAAAAATAAACCAAGTGGTCAACTTACAAAGGGGTTTTTACAATACTCCAAACCAAATTTGGTGTACATTAGTCATCAAGATAGACAGGTGGTCAAGTTACAGAGGTTTTCCTTCATTATATAAGATAGGATGAATTCCGTTCCTGACAAAAGCGGTAAACATAGACAGGTGGTCAACTTTACAGGTTTTACTGTATTAGAATTTAACTGTGTTGCATCCATCAATAAATGCTTGAAACTTGTTTCGTTACAGAACGGAAGTTTGTAGTAGTTGCCAGAAAATCATTACAAAAATATATCTATATTTATATATAAAATAACTACAGTAGTTTCATTACTTGTAGCGTGTTGGTTCCAATCACCTATTTTAGTGTTTTTAAAAAATGCTCTTCTTGGTTTGTCATTTCTAATTTTTCTATCAAGGGGATATTCTAGTCTAGAGGCTTGATTTTGAAGCGATTTTGCGAGCAAAGTAAAAAAAAAAAAAAAACTTAACCATTTTTACTATCAATTATTAATCAGTTTTTTATTGATGCTCGAGAAGTACAAAAATGTATAATAGTGGAATAATGAATTCAAAATTGAAATCAGTAGAGGCCAAGAGTGCCCATATGCAAAATTTTGAGGGGAGGGGGCTCAAAAATTTTCCCCATGGTTTAATAGAATATTTTCCCCATGGAAACTGTTTTCAGTACAGATTAGAGATATTGAAATTTAACATTTTTAATAATTTATTCATTAATGGCTGGAAAAGAAATTTTTATACATTTTTGCAAAGAAAAAAAAGCACTAAAAGCAAGGAAGTTCTCATTTCAAGGGGGAAGGGATTTAGCCCCCCCCCCTTGCCCCCCTATATGGACACCTTTGGTAGAGGCCGACAAAGTGGGGAGTCAGGGAAAAAAAGTGTCTACTGGTTGACAAGATTTCAATCCTCCTGGTGATCTGAAGCATGAAATTATGGTTGAGTCTTGTTAAACAAGGATGTAGAATTGTCTGGACATATTTTTGCACAAAATGGCCTCTTTTTGAAGGAAAAAAAGGGTCATTTTTGTCTCCTTTTTTCAACTTTTGTAATTTTTTAGAAATATTACAGAAACCCCTAATTGGAGGCAATTTTGATAGTATTAAGAAAGTCTAACAATTTTCAAATAAATCGGTGCATTGGAACTTTAGACTTCTTGTGAACCACATTGAAAAAAGTAGTTTCGAGAAAAATGCATTTAAAAATTTGTAGTTGTATTTCGGGCAGTCTGAGTGGTTTAATGGTATGCTATATTTATATTTTTGGGGGGCAGCCATTCCTACCTTATGCATTGTTTCTTCCTATGCCTCAAAAGCTACATTTTTGGCATATCTTTCAGCCATAAGAGCAGTTCTGCTTTCTTTGGAAGCTCACACCTCGGAGCATTTGTTACACAGTTGATCTCGTTTGCTGGCTTTTTCTTTATCTATCCAAATGCAAAGTACTTCCTCTTTGATTTTTTTTCATCTGTTTTATATTTAAAATTTTAATTTAACACTGAAAAAATACACAGTGCACGGGGAACGTACATATTGATGGGTGTTTGCCAAATATATACCCGGGGCCCGTATGCGATTAAGTCACCTCGGTGACAAGTACTTGGACCCTCGGGGAGTGATGTCAAATATATATTGAGAAGAAAGAATTTATCTTAACAAAATTAACTGTAACTTCGAAAATAGTTTGAATTTCCGTAAACCCTCTGAGCAGCTTATTCTTAAAGGTCTAAACTTTGAAAATATGGAAGGAAAAAAAAATCTATTTTTTTGAATTTCTAGACTAGAATACCCCATTAATGGAGTGACGAAGGTAATAGATAATGCAACAGACCTTTAAAATGGCCCTCTCTGCCTCTTCTTTAGTAAATATGCATTCCACTTGATGTGTTATTTAATTTCTTGCTTCTAAAGATAAATACTTTTAATTCAGGAGCTATTTTCTTTCGCTATTCTCTGTTAATTATTGTCAACAAAATGTCTTTTGTATAAACTTTGATGTTTTTATAGCAACAGCTCCTGCAATATTGGTAATATTAAAATTTAAAACAACATTATTTCAGATACAAAACACAAATATTTTATTTTAAAAACCTGACCCCCCCCCCCCCCTGCTACTACAAAGTTGATATGATTTATTTTTTCTTTAAATTCTTTATTGAAATCGTTTACATCAGATGTTGTGATTAATACATTGAAGAAAAATTTACTCCAATAAAATATTTTAACATTTATTTTTATTTGTTGTAGGGCTAAATGCACTTGGTCTTCAGGGTATAGGTGGGCAAGGGGGGATCACAATTAACTCAGGAAATCATACATCAGGTAAGTTGCTCAGAGTTAATCATAATTTAAAATGTTTTATCTTTGTTCCTACAATGCAATAGATTTGCAAACATTTTTTCACAATACCCAGGGATTGTGAAGTACCCCTCCTATTTTTATAATCTTCTAAATAGATTGTTTTCTGCCTACTTTTATACATTATTCTGTAGCACAACAAATCATGCAGAACTACTGTGAGTCACAATGGTACCAGTCGAAATCTTTCAAATCTCTGATAACTCCAGTTATTCCTGATTTGGGGCCACTCGGAGACTGATTCTTATCGAAACACAAAAATTTACTAGAGTAAAAGCATTTCTCACTTATTAAAACATAACTTGTTCCTTTTCTTAGCCTCTGGTTTAATATAGAAGTTATGCATGAATCTAGGACACTTTAATTTAGTCAAAAAGGCATTTTAAATTGAAATTTTACTAGAAAAGGTGCTTTTTTTTTTTTTTTTAACTTTTTTGTATACTAAGCGCATACAAAGCCATATATTTTTTATATAAGATTTTTTTTTAATAATATAGAGCTTTTCTAGTTTTAGTTCAATAAATTCTGCTAAAAACTGATAAATTCACATTTATATTCAAATTATATTCTAGTGGATAAGGGAAACGAAGGAGTCGCATTTCAAGGATGGGCTCATGTGAATCTTTATCTTCACGCATGCAAAAATCTTTTTTTTTTACAATATTTTTTTTATATAAATAGTATAAAAGCTTTTTAAGTTTTAGTTAAACAAATTCTGCTAAAAACTGATGAAATTCATATTTATTTTTCAAGTTGAATTATAATTGATAAGGGAAACAAGGGAGTTACGTTTCAAGGCCAGACTTGCATGAATCTTTACCTTTCCAAATAAAAGGCTGTTTTGTAATAAAGTTTTGTTTAAACTTAAAACAGGCAAGAAGGTACACTGAGGAATACAAAAAAGGAGACTGGGTGCAGAGCCCTCCTAAAACTGCCTGGGAGGAAACACTAATTATCTTGACTGCTGACAGTATTGAACCTTAGCGTCAAGTTATGGCATACATATGTATCCCAGATTCTCATATGACTTAAATAAAATTATCTCTCTTGATTTCACTACAAACCATAGCTGATGTTTTTGTGACTAATTTCAATGCATTATTCCACTGGTTGGAAGTTTCAAAAAATAAAACTATCCAACAGGTGCACCACTTTTTCAAAGTTCCATCATAAATGTGTCACAGTGTCCTGTGAGATGTCACAATGCTGTCATTTTGTTTTGTTTTTTAGAATTGGGATCAAGACACTTATATGATGCATGATCTTTCAAAATAATTCTTGCTACTTTATTTATCTCAAAGTTAGCATGCATTAGGGTAAGGGGGAATGAAAACTTGACATATGCATAGTATTATTGAGTAAAAGTTGCCTTTCGTAAATATATTTTGTCATGCAAAAAGCAAACAATGTCTTTAGGATCCGCTCATGGTTTGAAATTGACCATTATTGCATCAAAGCTGAAAAAAAAAATTGCAATTTCATCAAATATAAAAATTAGATGACTTAGAGGTAATAGTTGACTTCTTCTGCAGATTATGTACCATCCTTTTAATATTAAAATTTTTTATACATCTTGAAATGACCATTATTTGGTCCAAATTGTGTAAGTCATAATGACAATGATAAAAACTATAAGATGATATTTCAGTGGAAACATTAGCTTTAATATAAAATGCAAGGTGGCCCCAGGTAGAGCAATATAGATTGTTACAATAGTAGCAAAATGTTGCAAATACACAAAAAAGAAATTTTTTTAGGACCTTTAGAAAACATAACTTTTTTGACATCATTTCATTTGCAATTAATCAGTTTTTAATTTTCCTTTTTTTTTCACTTGAAGAAGTTGGCTGAAATGATCATGTGACAGTTTTTCGATTTCATTTGAAGCAGTGAGAAACAAAGGGATGTAAGTGGCAAAATTAAAAAATTGAAGATAACCAGTAGAAATGGTAGGTAAACCTCTACTCTCTCTAGGTGCAAGATATAATACTTGTTGCCGTGGTAGCTACTGCTATACAGCATCAGGACTAAAAAAATCTTAAAAATTTTACATGCCCAGGTTTTTTATTTGTATAATAATAAAAATATTTGAATTGTTGTCTAGCATTTATCACACAAAAAATTAATTTCACAGCTTTATATCTGAATCAAGAATTATTTCAATATACAACATAAAAAAAGTTTAAGTAAATAGTATATAATAAGTCATTAAAATATTAAAAATACTTAATTTAAAAATTGTAATAATTACATGCCCAGCTGGGCATGTAAGGGTAAAAGATTTATGCCCGATCAGAATTTTTACATGCCCTGGACATGTTGGGCAATATAATTTTCGAGCCCTGTACAGCATGATTTAGAAAAAAATTTCAATGAAAGCCTACGTAGGATTAGAACTTGAAATGTGTTTTACCCAAAACGTGGAAAATGTCCACTTACATCCCTTTGCTTCTCACTGCCTCTTGTCAGTTTTCTGAAACGGGATCCAAAAGTGTTCACCAGCAACTTCCCCGATTGCTGTAATAATATCCAATCGAAACACAACACCTTAAAACAGCATTTCTCAACCTTTTCTGACCACCGACAGGTAAAAATGCATGAAAAAATTTCATGGACCGGTGACTCTTTTTTTCTTTTTATGAAGAAGAACCATTAGCTATAAATTAAAGAACTATTGTATAAATTAAATGTGACATTTTTATCATATTAAGTATAACAAAAGTATTATTCGTTGCTTAAACATATATTTCAATGTGCAGACAAGTTATGGTACTTATTATACAAAGAAAAATCAAACATTGAGAAAATTCAGAGACAATAGTAAAACGTTATGACAAAACTAATGTAAAAATGTGGTATAAACATAATTCTTGTTATTTTTGGAAAAAGGTAATTTTTTTAGAGAACAAGTAAAAATCTCTAATGACCAGTAAAAATTTTCCTGTGGGTTGGTGCCGATTCGGCAAAACAGCTGTTGATCAACACTGCCTTAGAGCATTTTCCAGAAATGTTTCGTCGCAAAATCTTATCAAACTGCCTAATAGAGAATCAGACAATACGAACTGAAATGTATAATTCAACTTATTAGTCGTATTTTAGTGAGGTCAGCAATAAATGAGGTATTCTTGATCATGTGCTTGTCCTGTATGTATCTTTAATATTTGCTTTTATGAATTTCGAGAATATTGTACTAATTTTTAATAAATATTTTTCATAGATGTTAATGCAGCAAACATTCAAAGCTTAGCTGCTTTGGCTAGTTTAACAACAAATAATCCTGGTAAGCTATGAAATTTAAATTTTATTATATTTATTTGTTCATTTATTTGCTAAATAAATTACTCTGGCTACAAGTAAATATGTTTCTCTATAAACACCATTTTAAAATTTTGTAACTTATCGACATAATTTTATAGCTTATGATTGATTTTTTTTCTTTAAAAAAACATTCACTATTAGTAGAAAAAACTATCAGGGTTGCCTAGAGAGTATGTCAGACTAGTTGGGAAAAAATGACTGGCTCTGAAATTGGAATAATGTAGATTGGAAAGGGTGAAATAAAGGGAGGAGAGCTCGACAACTGACTTGGTGCCTGCCTAAGCCACTACAATGAAATATTATTTATATAATATTTAATGACTATGTTTCAACATTTAGGCATTATGGTTGCATATATGGCGACTAGTCGGGTTCTGCTGCGACTCATATAGAGATGACGTCATTTCTGCTTCTATGAGCTTGGTGAGATATTAAAGAAATGTTAGGAACTTATTTTTGGCTCCACGAATTTGCTAAGTTTGGAAGCATTTGTCTATTCTTTTAAAACCCTTATGTGTCATCACTGACACATGCCCTGCCCATCAACAAGTTCATATGTGATGACATCATCCACCCAACTGCCAAACAGAAGTTACCTTTAGATGGACAAATATACATACATAGATATGGCCCGATTTTTTTAGTGTAGATTTTGTTACTGTGGAAAAAGTGGCCAATTACTGACTAACACTGGTCATTAAGTGAATGTAAGGTGTTCAATTACCAATGAAATCTCCATTCTCAAATATTATTGAAAATAGTTTAAATGGTAGTAAATAAAACAGAAAATTGATTATTTTAATGTTGATCCTGATACATTTTTCATGAAATATTTTTAAAAGAAAAAAAATCAGTGTTTTTCCCGATGACTTTATCAGGAAAACTAAATAGAACTCTTGTAGAAACTTCCACTAAAGCATCAGTTACTGGCAGTTCACCCTACTTAAAATAAAATTGATGCAATCCATCTTTTCTGCTGATTTGTTAGTGCATACAAATATAATTTGATCCATCACCACTTGCTGTACACTAAATTATAGAGTTCAATATCTAATGTACAGAAATGTACATCAGTAATACTAATTCACCTTAATATTACCAATGTGCACCACTTGCTGTACACTAAATTATAGAGTTCAATATCTATTATGCAGTGAATTAGTATTACTAATGTACAAAAGTATGGAGTTTATTTTCAACTTGTCAAGTTAAGAAACTTTAGTTTCTCTGGAAAACATGTTTAAATGCCTGAGCTAAGGCAAAAAAATACATATGCAACCAGGATTCACTTAAAATAGTTTTTGTTTTAATCTGCATTTTTTGAAAAAGAGGCTGGCAGCTTTGATAACATAATGAATCTGATATTTTTGTTAGTAATTGTATATTTATTATGTTTTTTACCGGCATGTGTCTAACAGTTGAACTTTTTATGTCAAATATTTGATGTCATATGTCGATTTGTGGTTACATAAAATGTTATAAAATTTAGTCTTATTTTATTTTACAGTGGGTATTAATTCTATGATGATGCAAAATTTGACTGCACTTGCAGCTGCTAGTAGTAATAGTGGCAATGCAGGAATTCATGGTCTTGCTGCTGGAGGTATTTTTTATGCTAAACAGCAATTATCAATTATATATATTTTTTTAAGTAAATCATATTTTATAAATTATGTTTAGAAATCCAAAAAAAAAATGCGATGGTAATAATTCATACAGTGGAGGAATGAAATATTCGCAGAACTTGAGAGAAGTGGTTGTGTGGGTTTTAGGATTTTGCAGAAATCAGACCATAAACAAACTCACTTTTTAAGCAATATCTTAAAACTGAAAAAATAAAACAACAATAAAAACATCAAAATATTTATGGATTACCTCACAGTACAATTGAATAATTTATATTCATTTTTTGAAAAAATATGATACTATTCCTTTCGTTACATGAAATACACCCATGGGTGCAAGACTTTCCGTCTCAGGACGGATTTCTGTCTTGGACAAAATTTCCAAGACGGAGGTCGGGACAGAAAAAAAATTAGACGACTTTCCTTCAGTTTTTACTTAAAATAGAAAAATTGAGTGTTTGAGAAATATGCTTTATTTTTTAACGGGACCGTAACCATGAGTTTATGTCGACATTCTCTCGATTTTCCTTCATGGGGGAGGGGGGGGTTTGCAATGTGTTTTTGGAGGAGTTGCTTTTAGACTCTCGCCATTTGACTTTTTTTAGGTTGCTCTGTTATTTCCAACTCACTGCATTGCAGACCGCGAAGTTACTCACTATTCTCCCTGATTTATCGAATTAATCGTTTGTATTTGAAAATTCAGCCTTTTCTCTTTCTATTTCCGATCATCCTTTCGTTTTTTGGGTTTTTTCCCCTCCATTTGCGTTTTTTTTTTTTTTTTTGAAAAAAAAGTGTCTTACAGTTGAATCTGAATCACCGATTAAGAGTGATTGCTGACGGGATGAAGTGTTTATGCCACAGCAAAGGGCGTCCACATACCAGGCAAAACAGGAACTATCAGGGACTTTAAAGATTTCAATGAAAATGGGAATTTTGGAAAGAATCAGGGGGGGGAATTTCAAGCTGGTTTGAAACACCGATGGGCAACTCTTCCTGCATTTTTGTCATGTTTCTGGTAATTCCAATGTCTTTCAATCTAACACTTGCTAGAATGGAAATATAGGGTGGGAGAAAGAGAGAGAGAGAAAAGGAAACAAGAAAAATAACGACAGCACGAATTTACGAAAAAACGCTGCTTGTGCAAAAAGGGTAAGCCCGCAAATTAATCCACGATACTGAGGTCTTAAAACGTTTGTATCTTAGACAATCTAAGAAGAGGGGGGGGGCTACTGAAGGGCTCTAGAATAAAATATCAAAAAACTCATTGGAAGTCATTTTTGAAGCTAGGAGTGGTTCGGGATTTTTCCTCAACAAACTCTTAAAAATTTAAAAGTCAAAAATGTTTAGGCTGTCTTTAATGATGTAAAAGTGGGGGGGGGGGGGGGTTTAAAAAAATCAGAAACTGGAGCCTTAAAAAAACTAATGCTAATTTAGGCAATCTTTGGTGAATTAATAAGAGATGGTTTTGGTGTTCTAACCTTAAAATGTTTTGTAGCTGATGTATTAAAAACTATTTGAGGCCGTACTTAAATTTCTTAAGAGAAAGGGAATTTAGGACCCTCTCCCGAAAAGTGTTCATAATTGAAGTCTTAAAACTTTTAGGCTGTCTTTGGCAATGTCAATGTGGGGGGGGGGGGGGCTCTCTCCTCTTTCATGATGCTGAAGTATTAAAATGCTATTTTGGTTATTTTTAAATGAGTTAAGAGTTAGGGAATTCGGGGGTCTTTCTCGGAACATTTTCAAAATTGAAGTCTTAAAACCTTGGGTTGTCTTTGGCGATGTGAGGAGGGGAGTTGCTCTTTCAATTGAAAAATAAATCTTAAGCACAAACTTACACTGCCTTTTATAAACACAAAGAAGGGGGGGGGTATTCCACCGCCCAACTCGAAATATTTCCGTTTCTGAAATTTTAAGAGCTCTGTTTTGGGCTATCTTTGGATGACTTAAGGGGGTAAGAAGCTTCTTTCAGAAAGTTTCCGAAATTAAAGTATCATAATAAAATAAATCATGTATATAGGTGAGGAGGGTACTGTTCCTAGAACAAAAATTTAGAAACTGAAGCATTAAAAATTCAAATTTACAACATTTGTTGTGAATTCAGAAGAAGGAGTTCGGGAGTTCTCTCCTGAAAATTTTTCGATGCTGAAATATTTAAAACGTCACTTTAGGCTATATTTGAGTGCCTTAAGAGGGATGTGATTTGGGGGCCCTCCCTGGGGCAAGGATTCAGTTCCCCTATTGCTTTTTTTTTTTCTTAATGAATATTGAAAAGTGTACCTCGTTTAAAAAATGGATCTACTTCACTGAAGAGGTTTTTTTTATGGCTAATTTCACCACCTGCTATCTTATAAAAGAATTCTTTTTCAAATGAACACTGTGTGAGGGAATAATGCAAGTTTATTATCATTAGTCGCCCATACCCTTCCTCTACCTTTCCTTCTTTTCTTGTTTGTTTGCGCTACCTTGGGTAGACTTTCCGATTAGAACTGATTTATGTTGCAAAAGTGAAAATCTTATGTACCAATTGATTTTATTGCTGCAATAAAAATGTTTACGATCAGCAAAAAACTAATGGCGGGGGGCCCTGAACGTTTTTACCCTTAACATTATCCAACATCATCTAAAATTGCGTTTTGGAACTTCAGTTTCGAAATATATCCAAAGGAGAGTTCCTGATCTCCATCCCTTTCGATAATGCATTCAGAAAGCTTATAAACATTATGAAAGATGGAGTACAATTTCGTTTTTAAAGCTTCAATTTCAGGGAGAGTCCAGAGCGCCCCCCTCCCTTCTCTAATATTTTTGAAGGTTGCCTAATATTGTGATTTTGGGACTATCAGTTTGAAAAAGTTCATGTTAGAGAGTCCTTGATCCCCTCCATTCCTTGAATTTTACCAAAATGGTCTACCATTGCGTTTTTTGAACTTCAAATTAAGAAACATTTTGGGGGAAAACCCCCAGACCCCCCCGTTATTGGCGGTTTCTAGGTTTTTGGAATTACAATATCAAAACGCTTAAATATTACAATTTAAACTAAGTTCATGTTGTTAGAAAAGTCAAAAGCTTAAAATTCAGATCAAACAGATTCCAAAACTGGCATATTTAAAATCTACAACATTTATACACATAAATTTTTCCTTAAGCACACATGCTTAAGGTGTCGGAGGGGGGGGGGCTGAAAATATTTTTCGTCTTGAACACATCACCAAACTTGCACCCATGAATATACCGCCAGCTCAGTCATTTCCGGCCGAGGACTGCAGTTTCGTACTTATTAGCACTCATCAGCCCGGCATAGGAAAGTGACTGAACTGGAGATGGAAAACCTCATAAGGAAGCCAAGAGTGCCAAACAAACTGGTAGCTAATATAGAATTAGCACAGACCAGACGAGTGACCGAAGCAATGGCTCGGTTCAACTCAAAGATTGATGGCAGGCATGGTATATTCAGTAAATTACCCCATTAGCCAGGGCTGAGGCAGAAATACATGAAATACACCGCCAGCTCAGTCATTTCCAACCGAGGAGTGCAGTTACATGCTATATACCATGCCTGCCATCAACCTTCGAGTTGAACCGAACCATTGCTTAGGTCACTCGTCTGGTCTGTGCTTAATCTATATTACCCTATATACACGCGTACAAGTCAATCTCACGTATAAGTCAACCCCCACACTTTCAGAGAAAAAAATCGGGGAAAAAATTTGAAACCCGAGTATAAGTCGACCCCCAACTTCCGAAAGAAAATCGCAAAATATTTTCAACTAAATTCAAACATACAAAACACATTTATTTACGAAAGAAAAAACAGCAAAATATAAAGATCTATCAAAATGCTTCAAACTCGGATTCCGAGTCAGATGCACAGTAAAGTTCGCGGAAGTCCTTCTCCGTCATTGTTTGTATCATCATAAACATCGTCCGCAGCAGCGTCGAAATGTCTGAATCTAACTCCATGTCGAAAAGTGTTGCCACTAACAAAGCAAAAAAAAGTATTGTTCACCTATTTGAAATTACAGAGGACGTGTGATTGTTCACAAAATATTTTTTGATACGTTGATTGAAAAAAAATATTTAAAAAATAATGAAAGAGAAATGTAAAATTTTCCTACCTCTGTATGGAAAGTTTTCCGCGTCAACAAACGTGTTTTCCTATTTTCAATTACGATTTCTCTTAATTGTTGATTTTTTTTCTTAATGAATATTTAAAAAAAATTCTTGTTTTGTGAACATTTTTTAGGCTTGTTTTATTATTATTATTTATTAAATCCGTTTAATTTGTCACACAATCAACTTTGCGACTCATACCTGTAATCGCACGTCGGCGTTTCGTGTTGTGTTTTGATCAGAAAAATTTTTTGAAAATTTTTACTCGCCCATAAGTTGATCCCCCCATCTCGAGCCTTATTTTTTGGACAAAATTTCTCCACCCATACTCGAGTATACACGGTAGCTACCAGTTTGTTTGGCACTCTTGGCTTCCTAAAGAGATTTTCCATCTCCAGCTCAGTCACTTTCCTATGTCGGGCTGATGATTGCTAATAAGCACGAAACTGCAGTTCTCAGCTGGAAATGACTGAGCTGGCGGTGTATTTCATGTATTTCTGCCTTAGTCCTGGCTAATGGGCGGTAATTTACTGAATATTTCTTTCGTTACCATTCTGATGCATAATCCCTTCCTGCTTAACCCATTCTTTGCCCCGGCCGATACAGGATCGGCCGCGCAGTTTGTGTTAAAACTGCCCCGGCCGATTCAGGCTCGTCGCAAGAAAGTGGTTCCTAACTGCCTTCGACGATCCTGTGTCGTCACGGCGTTTTTAGCAGTTTTTGCTTCGGCCGAATATGTGTCGGCGATCCTTCCAGGGGCAGAACCCTGTTATTGCGCTTCTCTGTTGGGTTCTGGTGCTTTTAGGGGAGCGCTAATCAAGCAAATCATCCTTAGGCAAAAGGGATGTAACTTACAGTATTTCACGAAATTTGTTGTAAATTATTTTATTTTACTAAGATATTAACCTTTCAATTACTCTTAGATGGGACACGAGTATTGCTTCAAATAATCAGGCATTATATTTTTATCTTTTCGTGGAAGCTTTGTTTCTTAGCATTCTGGCATTCGAACTCCTGATGAACAAGTGTGAAAATATTTCCTTACACATTTACCAATATTTCTATGCCTGAATAAAGCAAAGAAACATAAATATTTTTTTCTTGTTATCAAAAATCCACCTTCTTACCCAAGCAACCTTCATTAAATTGTTCATAATCCACAAATTTTATAATTTATTTTACACACTATTATTTTTTTAATTATCTGACACAACTTAATTTTGTACGAGTATGTTTTTTTTTATTATTATAATGTGTTTACTACGCTTTTTAGTTATTTGTATACTATTATTATTTTTTAATATTTATTCATTTTTAAATCATGATATTTTCAAACTTAAATTATAACGTTTTATATTCGCGGCACCCTTTGATGGCTTTTTAGTGATACAGTTTTGAATATTTTTAATTTCACAAACAAAAATTATGACGACCGCATTGATTATGCATAATAGTTGACCCCTATGCAAAACATAAAATATATACTACAGTACAAATGAAATGATAATATCTTGAGTTCTTTTCGCTTTACTCATACAAAACGAAACATTCCTTTTCTCCCTTTCTTTTTCAGATTTTATTTATTGTTTTAAAATAGCTCCAATGTTTTAATTGCACCTTCTTTTATGAGATTTTAAAAATAGAAATAAAACATTTGATTTCTTTTCAATAATCAAATTGTCTTAATTAGAAAATAATCCTATGAAACTAACTAAAATTTATCCAAGTATGTTTTAAAAAAAGAAAAAACAATCCAACTCGATTTCAAGCAAAATTTTCTTTTTTTTTTTCTTCTGAAGACATATTCCCAAGTACAAGCAGTAAAGCTTGCTTTGAAATTCCTTTCTGATTCAAACTGTTTTGTTGTACAAAAATAATGCGGAAGGGTTGACCACAAGACACCAAGGGGGGCACCTCCTTAGGGAATCCGCCCAGGCCGATTCCTCTCTCAGCTGGGGGCTTTTAGCTGCATGCACAAAGGTATCCTTTAGGGAAATAGGAGATTAGCCGCAAGTTTTGATCTTTTGTAAGCATTTATCTTTAAAATACTTCCCACGCTTGAGCAACTGATATCTGGACACTCAGAAGGGATTTAAAAGTCATCGGAATTAGGATAAAAGAACCGACCAGTCTCTGTGTGTATAGGTCGTTTTGAAGGGTCACAATGTATCAAAAGGCACCGAAGAATACTTTTTATCCTCTTAGAAAATCATTCCCACAGTTATTAAAGCGTTTTGTCCATTCAACAGGTCCAACTCACAGGTTGTACCGATCAGTCAATTGTTTGAAGAATGCTTTGTTGCGCCATTTTGAAAGATAGATCATCTTACATTTAACAGTTCTTAAGATTTCTTAAGTGTATAAAAAGAAAAAAAAATGATATACTGAGGTAAAAGCAAAAAAAAAATAATAATAATAATTGAATAAAATAATTAGTGTTACAAAAATAATTGCTTTTTGTCCTATCCTCAATTGTTTATTTTCCCGTTATGTACTGTGTAAATTTAAGGAATATTTCAGCACATATTAGCAACCTTGTATTTTATTGCACTATTTAATTCAGGGCCAAAAAACTAATAAAGCAAAGCGATTTTCGAATACAAGCTGAACAGCAAAAACAACATTAAAATCCCGATAGCAAAATGGGGAAAAAAGTGCTATTACAACGTAGCAAAAAGCAACTCCGTTCGTTATCTGCGGCATGCGCGTTAAGGGGTTTCGGGCTGGTCATGGAATGGGTTAATACTTAACCCCTTCTGATACTTAACCCCTTCCTGCTCGCTCCTGTGAAAATGCTGTGCCGGGGTTTCAACCTCCATTTCTCGCTCCCGTGATATTGCCATGCTGGGGTGTGCAATATTAACGCAACAAAACTATTAAAACCAATTCATTTATTTTGCCCGGAATACATTTTATTTCTCTCTTTTTACACTAGATGGCAGCACCAGTTCATTATAAATGTAATTGCAGAGATGAAGAAAGGAAATTTGGTACTAACTTACCAGATTGTGACGTTGGCCTCTGTATCTCAAGCTTTGAAATTTACCACACAAGAAAAATTGACTTATCTTTACTTATATTACACAAAAGATTGATAAAATTCCTTTTTAATGTTTAAAAGACATATTTCTTAAATTTTTGCTGCTTCCTTGGGCTTGCTTGTTGACTTTTCATAAAGGTTTAAATTTTTTTTTAAATTTCAATCTAAAAAATATTGAAAATGAAAAATTGAATGCACATGTTGTTCATACACTATTTTTATATCATTTTCTTTAAAAAAAATACACTTTTATGACCGTTTTCTTGAAAATTATTTGATTGTTAAGGGGTTAAAAGATTTTTAAATCGAAAAGTAATAATTGTTCTTAGAGTAACCACCACCATAAGGAAACAAAAACCAATTAATGGCACCAGTTGGAGAGTACTTGGTATATATTTGCAATTGCTAAGGCATTTGTTTTCAATTTGAATGTCCTTGGCTTTTAAATGCTGAATTCTTTGTATTTTAGGCTTACTTTTGTGTTTCTTTGATGCCACATGTCACTTGAAACATTAACGTTTTGCTGTAACTCTGCAGCAATCTTTTAGCATCTACTTTCATTTATCGATATTTCTTATTATTTCTTCAATAGTACAACATATAAAGCAAATTGAGCAAAGATAGGAACTTTTTTTTTTTTGAATAAAAATGTTTTTATTTTATTACATCGCTAGGCATGCGTATAATGCAAAATAATGTAACAGAATGTATTGTCCAAGAATTATGCGGTTAAAACCATTGTGTTTGGACAAATATATATATATATAATCATAATTCGGATTATTTTTGAACGAAATAAAATAAAAATAGAGTATAAATTCAACAGTGCAAAAAAAAAACTCATTAAAGAAAAGTCGGAAAAATCGATGTGGATTTCAAGTCGGCAGAGTTTTATTCTGCATGCAGTGTTGTATTTTGCAAAAGATAAAAGTCTGAAGAAACTCACCTTGGGGTTTGAGATGACTCACCAAAAGAAAAATGGTTTGAAACTAATTTGCATTATTTTCACATACAAAACCAAGTATTGGGAACTGTGTTCCTCCAACTACAGCACCGTCTGTATGTACAACCTTGAATTGTGTTTCATTTTCACCATCACTGATACTCTGAACCCCTGAACCATAAATAAATAATTTTGTGTTTAATCAATAGTGTTTTTTATGTCTTTTGAATTATTTCAGGTTTAATTTCATTTCATGCTTACACTGTCTACTCAGTTTTTCTAGACTGGTATCAAGCATTTGGCTACCCCCTTCCCCTTTTCAAAGATCACTTGCATTTTGCTATCTTTTTGAATTTATTTTGAGCAGTTTATTGATACACATGTATAATACATCTCATAACTGTAAAGACGCACATATTTTGGAAATGATGTTTTTTTAATTCAGTTTTCAAAAATATGTTTGTACTTGCTTATATGTTTGTAGGTGCTTAAATTTGTGTTGATGCCATAAAAGAAATAATACAAATGGATTCCGGTATAATTTTTAAAAAAAGCTTAAGATTTAAGCAGGAAATTTGTCTTGTAATTTGCTTCCTATACTTCATACACATGGCTGCCACACTTCCATCCAGGGGACGGAATTCTGTCTTTTCAAAAATTTCGGCCATCGGATTTTTTTTTTTTTTTTTTTGTTTTGTTTTGTTTAAAAAAAAATCAGTTTAAAAAAAACTTTTTCATCTTAAAAAAAGAAATTGAAAAACAACTGTTTTACCCCCTTTTTTTGCGGTTGCATTTTGATGTCCCTCCATCGTTGATGCCAGGATGGAGGCTAAGCTTGCCAAAGCGTTGGGCATGCGAGTGTCACTCCTCTTCTGAGTTTACTCGGATCAGCTCGTGTGAAGTGAAGTGAAGGTGAAAGTGTTTATGTTTATTCTCTCTCTCACGGGAAAATGAAAGTGGAAACGTGCTTTCTCTGCTGAAAAACAAGTTTCATGTTTGGCACGATGATTTTCGCTGATGAAACATTGATTTGAACTAAAAGGCAAATTTTATATAAATAAATGTGCTTATCTTTTTTTTTTCTTATTGTTTTTTTCTTGTGTTCAAAATGATTTTTATAGATGAAACAAATCTTTCACTTTGAAAGGAATAAAAGGTCTGAAAGTTATCTTTTGAAAAAAATCTTTCAAAAGATAACCTGTTTTTTTTTTCTTCCAAGGAATAACTAAATAAGTTACTCAATCTGTTAATTTCAACCATTCTTATATTAATATGGAAATTTTTGTTAAAGGTTTTATCACAACGCATCTTATAGCCAATAATCTTGTACCTGAATTTTTTTTAATTACATTTTTTTTGTATGAAATATGAACGATTTATGAAACATGAACTATACAATCTGAAGCTTTTTTTTCTGCAGTAGCAAATATAAGTTTTTTTTTTTTTTGTTTTTTTTTAATTGTATTTTATTATTATTTTCTTTTTCTACTTTTACCTCCTAAAAATCTTAGACAATGATATGTTATTTTTCTAATTTAGGTTTTAATTTTTACTTAATCTTACAATTTGGTTTTACTATATAGTTACAACATCAAAAATTAGCATTATATATATGTCTAAAACATCAAACAAACTAAGCGCCAACATTTTGGGGTCGCGAAATGGAGCCACACGCTTTTCAGTCCTGGCCAATTTTAAGAGTGGCACCCATGTTCATACAGTCACAGGTATTTAAGTACCTTTTATCTTGGTACTTGATTAATTTGTTTAGTACTTGACAAAAGGAGCTATGTATTGACCTAAAATCTCATACCTCAAGCTTTGAGATTCGGAATATTTTTGATGCTCCCTTTTTTGAATATATTGTGTTTATTTATTGAAAAGGCCTCCTTAAATGATATTTATGCATTGTTCACATGTAATAACTTTAAGAAAATGATTCATGTTACCATTCTAAAACGCTCATCTTAGTGGTATTTATTTGTGAAAGTATGCTGAGATAATCTGATAGTAAAACTTTTTTTTCTTTTTTCTGTTAATAGGCAATATGTCTGGAAGTACATCAAGTGCAAGTTCTCCCATGAGTGGGGTAGGCTCAGTAAGTCCTGTCACTAGTATGGCACTCGGCCTCAACAACACCTCAATTTCTAATATGGGAGCATTTACCGGTGTTAATGGGTAGGTAGTCTTCTCAGTTTTCCATTTCTTACAAAATTATAATAATTATTAATCTGAATTAATCAGATGGAACTAGAATGGGAAAACTAGAGAATAAACTCCTGAAAATGCATGAAAAACGATGAAACTAGTGGAATTTTTCTTTGTAAAAAAGTATTGCTATTGTTTCTTCAAAGTTTTAAGTACAGTGAAATCCCATTAGGACGAAATATCCGTTTCAATAAAATTAATTTTCAGTCCTGATTTAATTTCCATTGAATTACTTGAATTTCATTACAGCGAACAAAATTTGCAATCCTTTGAAGTTTGTTATAATGGGATTTCACTGTAATTATTATTAATCCTTGAGTATGTAGTCAAGGGCGTCCATATGGGGGTAAGTGTGGACTCCTTACCCCTCCCCCTAGAAATTAGAACTTCCTTGCTTTTAGTACTGTACTCTTTACAAAAATGTAAAAATATTTCTTCTTCCATTAATGAATAAGTTCTTAAAAATGGCAAGTTTTAATAACTCTAATCTGTACTGAAATAGTCTATAGGGAAAATATCTGAGGCCCCCCCCCCTTAAAATTTTGCTTATGGGCGCCCATGTATGTCGTCAAAAGAAGGGGTTGGCTTCCCTCTCTCAAGCTTTGCAGGAAAGCAGAAACAATTCAGGGAGATGCTTAGATACAAAGTGCAAAATAATGTGGAAAAAAAGCATCTTACAAGACTTGAGAATATTTTATTTGCTATTGCAACATTTATAATTTCTCTTTTGTGTTTAGTGAAAAAAGGACATTAAGTACAGAGTGTACATAGCCTTTGTTACACACATAGTACGAAGCACATATGCATTGTATGTAGCCAGGGTCAAGGGTTTGATATTCTTTTCTTAAAAAATAATTCAAAAATAACTTTATAAGATTTTTCTGTCCTTTTTTGTCTCATTTTACAGCACTTGTGTTTAAATTAGTTATTGTATTGCAGTAGTTGCCTAACACTAATAAAAATCAATAAATCCAATTTTGTTTCAAACTTTTTCAAACTTCAAGTAAATATCAGCTTCTTACTACTATAAAAAAAACTATGTTAGGGAGAATTGACTTATACATTATATGTGTATTTCATATGGCTTTATTCCGGATTTCAATCCAAGCAAATTAGAGCCCACATCACTACAAAGTAACAAAGTTTAGAGCAGGGCAAGAAAATTTCAAATTTAAGGAACAATATATTCAATTCAATCTTGTAATAATAAGAGAAAAGGAAGCTTTATCCTTGCCAGAGCCTTGGCAGGATTTAAGAAGCATACATGAATTAAGGATCCCATAGCATGCCAGTGTTCCATTGTATAAAATGAATTGAATGTGTATTGGTTCAATTCACTATCAAATAGCTTGTTAAATTGAGAGAACAATTAAAATTCAATTCAAAAAAATGACAGTGCAACATTCTAAAACAACTTACAACTTTGAACACTAGAACATATGTACATAAATAATGAGCAAAAAGAGGTACATTCCGAAATACAACATTGATGGAGAAAAGAACATTCCAACACACTCGATTCAACACTGTTACGCCCTTTTTGTAGAAACCACTGTGCTGCCAACAAAAAATTTGGAAACAAATGAGTGCTCGTGACGTGTGCGAAAAGTAATGGCATGTTGTAGTTTACTCGAATAAACTGTATTTTGTTGTTATCTATTTTATATAAGTTAAAATAGTGATGTGTATTCAATAGTTTGTTTCTTAATAGCATTGGAAATATGACCAATTTAGCTGCAAATGGCTCTAACCTAGATGCTTTAACACAAGCATATACTGGTATTCAAGGAATTCAGCCTTTTGCAGGTGAGATGCAAGATAACACTTATCGACACTGCACTGGTTAGTGAAATTTCACATTATCTCTCATTAAAATTTTCTTATTTTTGCCTGATTAGTAAGATGCTGCCTGAGTTTTCGACAGAAAAATTTTCTTAGTTAATTTTAGTAGATCTTCAAACATAACCAAGCTCATTAACTGAACAGTTTTGCAGTTTTCATCCAGGTTTTGAAAAGTATACATAAAACAGAAAAGTTATTGTTAATGCCTAGGAGTTGTCTCAAATTATAGTAAGTTTTGTACTTTGTATGATTGAGCAAGAAGTTTGTCCAGAACTAAATGGCCCTATTTTCGTATACTAAAAACAATTTTGTAACATGAGTTAGACTTCAGCTCCTAATTATTTTTTTATTGTTTTTACAGTTACTTTAAAACAAAACATTTTTTTTAGAGAAAAATTAACATAATGTGAAAGAATCGAGTACCAAACATAACCAGAGAATAAGCTTTTCTTCAACTCTTTTCACAGTAGGGCATTTTCTTCATACTATGAAAGTATTCCTTCATGCCCATTGCAATATTAGTCCATGCATGAGAAAATATGTTGTCATACTTCTATTAGCAAGTCAATAAGAAAATTTATACTATTCTAAGACAGTATTTGTATGTAAAATTATGATTAGTATAGGAACTATATAATCCAAACTAATTATAATAAAAATAACTCTCAGCTTTTAAACTATCGCAATTGAGTCAAGTAAGTAATAATAATATGGGAAGGAATAGTTTCGTAATGTTTAAGGCCACAAAAGGAAGGATCATTTCTCTTCAATTTCATCTGGAAAAAAATTTTAAATATAAATAATCCAATTTTAATTATATGTCTTTTCTACGGACAGTTACATTTCCTTGAAGACTTATAAAGCTACTTTTTTTTTTTTTTTGCTTAATTACTTTTCTTGCTTAATTACTTTTCTTGAATGAATTGCAAATTTGCCACTAAAGCCTTAGGATTTCAAAATTTATTCACAGTTAAACTTGTCTATCTCAAATTTCCTGACGCAGAAGAAAAAATTAACAGTTTTTTGATAAAGTTTTTAAAATTGCAGTTAAAACTAAGTCAAAAGTTAACAGATTATTTTGTATTAACATTGATCAATATTTTCCCGTATGATTTATCGTTATTACGTATTGTATTTTGTATCTGTTATAAAAAATAGTAATCTACATAATTGTGAAATAAACTCAAGCTTTTTATAATGTACTGAAACTACGTAGCACATCCAAAAAGTAAGTTTCCCTATGTTTTTTTTTTCCGTCTAAAAAAACAGTTGGCCGTGTCAATTGCGCATGCGTAACAGATCTATGACTTATCAATCATATACCAGTTGGGCCGGACAGGTCCCGCCTCGTGCCAGTAGCGTGATAGCAGTGGTCCAAAATGGAGGCTCTTATTCCTTCTCCCACCACCTGCAAGGTTCATCCGGTGATCAAGTTCTTGAATGACAAAGTATTGCGTCAATTGAAATTCATCGTCAGTTTATGGGCCAAACATTATGAGTAAGCAAGTGTTGTGTCACTGGTATAGGCAGTTTTATAAGGGTCGTCAAAGTGTCCATGATGAAAAGTGCAGTAGGCAACAGAATTTGGCTGGGAGTCGTTTGATTATCCACCTTACAGCCCTGATCTTACTCCCAGCGATTTTCACCTTTTCTTGCACCTCAAGAAATATTTCCTCCTTCCTATGAACGTTTTGGCAAGACCTGAAGACATCTGTCCGACGCTGGTTCCATTCATAGGAGGCAGAGTTCTATGACAGAGGGATACAAAAGTTGATACAACGTTTCTTAACTCTGGTGGTTGGTATATGGAAAAATAGTTGAAACATTGCTGTACTTTTTGCCAATAAATATGTCCCTGAAAGTGAGTTTTTTTTTTTTTTTTTGAAATCGGGAAACTTACTTTCTGGATGGGCCTTGTATATGGAGAAGCTATCAAGGGAAATTCATTTGCTCAATCAGTAATCATCCTGTTGAGTGTTGATTTTTGTATTGAAATACAGTCGAACCACCATATATCAAAGTAGCAAATTGCCGAAAAAATTCGATATACAGTCAACTCCCGCTACAACGAGATTCGACTTACGCGAAATGGCTATCACGCGAGTTTTTCACGAGCAACGAATTTTATAGCTAAAGCAAATTTCTTGCTGGAAACACGAAAATATTTGGATAAGAATCATGATGTTAAGTGTTGGCTCCATTATTCACTGCAAAATATTGACTTCGTGAGTGTACTGTCATGCTTTTAGCATCACCAACTGTGCAAGTTCAGACACACCGCACTAGTTCAAACGTTGCTTTGTTAGTGCGTGTATTATAACTATTCCTCATTTTTCATTTATTTATTCTAAATATGAAAGGTGATGAAACATTATGGTTCCAAGGTATGCTGTTTGATCTAAAGTTTGTGATGATGGAAACAAAAAGTAAAAGTTTTTGACAATTTAAGAAAAGCTAAATATTCTTGATATGTTTGAACAACTAGAAAGTGGATCAAAGGTAGCACAACAATTAAGTATGAGTGAATCTTTCTCTAACTCCCATTGGTCATTGATTTTGTGCACCTTAATGGTATTCTATCTTGAATAATGCAGCTTTTTTAAAAATACAGTAAAAATTCAACTCTTTATGTTAGAAACAGTGATGTATAGTTAAAAAATGGTCTAAAACAGTTTGAAAGGTGTTTCAAAATGTCTAAAATAATTGGGTATGTTAATAAAAAATCATATACAGGCGTCCGTCGTATAACTCGGTACTTGTACAACAAACACGGTTTCAATATTACACCGTACGAAACTTGAATTTAATGCATCATGGTTTTGATACAAGACGAAGGTTATTTATACAAAAGATGGAATTTTATTTTTGGTTAATACATTTTGTTGATGTTTGATAATAACTCTTATAAGGTTTTAATTTGTTTTATGAAACTTGGTTTTGACATAACACAGTACACATCCCTTGATTTACAAATTTTCCCTAGTCTCATATCATATGGTTTCGATACAACACAATACGTATTGACATTATTTTTATGTACATAATTAATTAGTGTGAAAAATAAGTTAAAAAGTTATGTTTAAAAAAAGCCTCATACAGTCCCCGAAGAGTTCCTATTTTTTAGAGCTCTCTCCTTATTTTCCTACTTTTTCCTTTTTTTTCCTACTTTTTCTTTCTTTAGTATAGCACTTCTAATTGTGCATTGATTCTTATTTTTACAATGCAGCACCGATAATTTTCTGCATGTTTCAATTTTGAAAAGCAAAAGAAACAAACGGATCCTGAACTTTTCATTGACTGACTACAGTAATTTCTGGAGGGAATGCCGAGGCGTCTGCGTGTTTAAAAGTTAAATTTTTCGTAAGTGACTTTTTTACCGTTGCTGCGCTTATGATCGACTTTTCTTTTTATCGCCCCGATTTCAGTCCTACTGTTTTAACGAAACAATAAAGAAATGGATACCGGCACATTCTGATGCAATTATATATTACTTACTCGTCAATTAGAAGCTTTAATTTAAGTAAACGGCCGACTGTTCAAAAAGTGCCGGAAAAGCCGAATTTCCTATTCACCAATTTTTTGTATAGATGACTACAAGCGAAATGGAGCCTTAAAAGGCCTTAAAAATGTAAAACCTTAAAAGGAACGTAAGGAAGCAAAAAATGAAAAACCTGTACAGTGTACATATTTTCTTGATGTTAGTACAAAATAGAAGGGACATGTAAAAGAAATTCGCAAAAACGGAACACTTCAAAAATAATCGCAGAAACTAACCTTTTTCATACATAAACATGATTATTGTTCATTCTAAATAGGAAACATGATATAAAATTCATAAAATTTCAGTTTCTTTCCTTGCAAAGAGTGTATTTGCAAAAAAAAAAAAACTCGGCAAAACCTAGATGGGCAAAACGTTCCCGATTTTTGGAGAAAAATCGGAAATCAATTTAAATGCGAGATTCCGTTTTTATTTCTTAACATTTTTAAAAGTTGAGGAGGGGGGACGATAGAACCACAAACAAATATGTACTGTATTTCTTTTTTGTTTTAATGGGTATTTTCTAATCTTATATATCATCAATATCGAGGAGTTGCTCCCTCACCACCTCACGCTAAATTTCGTGAACGATTTCCAGATGAATATTTTTGTTGTATGGTGAGGATTGAGTAAAAATGTTGTTTTTACCATGCATGGAGTTTTTTCCTTTTTATTCCGAAGCAAAAATTTTGGAAGAAGGAGGTAAAAAATCATCAAACGAATAAAACAATATTGATTAAAATTAAAATTGGCCCGTCATTTTGATTTTTCCCCCGGGGATGGTTAGCGAAGTATGTATACTGAATGCAAATTTTGTCTAAAAACAACAAAAACCACACAAACTTGTCTAGTTAAGTATCAATTTTCTAAAGTCAGGGAGGGGAGAAATTGACCCTTCTGACCTCCCCCCCCCCCCCCCCCCCCCCCCCCCAAATGACGTTCCTGAAAGAAAAATTTTGTTGAATGCTAAAAATATGTAACATAATACAAACCCTTTAGTTTACTTATTTCGTTATTTATTTATTTTAATTTTTTTATTATGAATTTTATGTCCCATATTTAAGAACAAATTTATTTTAGTTTTGCATTTTCAGTCTTTTTCCTTTTGTTTTTCAAATTCAAACATCTGCCCCTGTTTAGGCAAGAATGCATGTCAGCTGCTGATTATCTTAATATATAAAAATCTTCTGTGCGGACGTTTGTCACAATAAGGCTTTTAAACGGACTGGACCGATTTCGATCAAATTTTTTGTGTATAATTAAATTGTGGCAAGCATGGTTTCGAAGCACGATGGATCAAATCGAAACCTTTTTTTGTTAATTAATTAGTTAATTTAAACATTGGATGGTTATATCTCCCAAATGATTAATATTTATTTTAACCTATTGTTGAGCGGGAATTGAAATAAATGTTTAACCCGTTGCCAAAGGACAATAAGAAAGCCTGCTCTGCTTTTTGTAATGAAATTTCTACTGTGATATGTGTCAATTGAGAATAGATAAAACGTAGAGAGAGAGAGTGTAGCCTTCATTTCTCTTAAAAGCAACGATTTTAGGTCCCGTGATATATTTTTAAACTAAGGTACTGGAACAAATCGGGTAAACATGTCTTATTACGTCGTAGTTGAATCATGTGGCCGGATCGGTGCTTTAGGTTTTCCTAACCAAATGATCAGAAAGTACCGTACCAAGCAACATTTATTTCTCGGCTCAAATCCATCTGAGTTTCGGCATCAATGGTAAGAACATTTTAAGGGTTATGAAACTAATCAGTACATTATTAAAGGAAAAGATGATGGAATTGTAACATACCAGACCATAAATAATAAAAATAAACTTTTATTTGTCTGGAGTAATTGCATACAGCTATGTACAAGTAATTTACAAAGATTGTAAATGCAGGAAAATGATCCACAGAGGACTAACTTCGTTGGAAGTTCAAGCTCTTGGCTTTACAAACCAAACTTTGGAACATTGCGTTCCCGAGAGAATTCCGGACCTCAGTCCCGGCTCGTGGCGTAACCGTCTCTGCCTCCAGATGCATTTCAGACCCCCAAAGAAAACTCCGGTTCTCACCACAGGGTGGTCTGTGCTCTGAGACAAAGGGGTGGAGCGGCGCCGTATTGACCGCAACTTTTGCGTCATCTTGAATGGGATCTTGTATAAGACCGTGGGACAACTCGTGGTTGCGTGTGGTCTCCAAGAATGACCCCCTAACAAGACGTAATAGTCGTGGGAGGCCGAAAAGAACCGTTGAGACCTCACAGAATTTAAGGATGAAACAAATTTTATTTTCTTGCAGATAAATTACAACAGGGTAGTTCTGTACACAAAAGATCAGTGAAGTGGAAGATCTTTATTTTTGATGGAAAGAACAGAACAAATTAGGCAATATATATGAAGTTTTAAAAGTTTTCGTTAAAAAGATCGGACCGCTAATCGGTCGGAGTTGGCTTCGCTCACTGATCGGCTGGATTACAGTAACATGGTGACTTGGCAACTTTGGCTATAAACAATACAGCTGCGTGATCATTTGTTTACATTTTAAAGCGACTGTTATTGTAATTTATTGTATTATTTGTTTATTTGGCAAAATATTTCAAATTGCAAAGAATTATTTTTTGTTTTTAAAGAGTTTTTAGTCATTTTAGTTGAAGAATATGTTTATTTTACATCGGGAGGGAGCATTCGCTTATTCAAAAACTGTTTTTACTTTTATCATTTTTTCAAACGATATCCTTTCGATTGTTTTGTTCTTTTTCATATGGCGGACGTTGCAGACGGATTTCCGGTTTTTTTTTAGATGGGTAGTTAGTTTTTTACACTTAATATCTGAGGATGCTTTTTATGCTTTGAGTATGGCTGAAGGAACAAAACCATCAAGTACGGGAGAGAAAAATCTTACTACTATTATATATGCCAAAGTTTGTCTGGATGTATGGATGTTTGTTACTCTTTCCCGCAAAAACTACTGAACGGATTTTGATGAAACTTGACAATAATATAGCTTATGCATCAGAATAACACATAGGGTAGTTTTCGTCCCGTTATGGGAGGCAAACCCCCTTAGGGGGGGACAATAAAATACAATTTTCGTGTAAATTCTCTAATATAGGGATGAAAAAATACTTGCACATATTTACATTATATGTCCATCGAAAGCTCTGATTTTTCTGCTGAAGATGGCACCTGTTCGAAATTTCTAAGTAGAATAAAAAACGAGTTATGAGCTTTTTAGTTCCATGTTCGAAGGCTTTCCTCAACTCAATACAGTATTTAGTGTATCATTTCAACTCTGTCGATAGCGACAATTGTTGTATTGTTGACTTTCTTTGCTTTTTGTGATTGTTAAAGGCTTTTCTCAAGTCAAATCTTGAAGTAAGATTTTTGCACAAGATTGGCAAATAATACATGATTTGGCTGATGATTTTCCATTTAAACCAAACTTTAATGTAATTAATGGTTTTTATTATTATTTATGCTGATTGAACACTTACTCATTATCCAATCATCCAGCAGATTGCCAAAATTTTTGCTGTTTTTGAAGCTGAAGACTACGTCATAATGTTTCTCAACTTTCACCATGTAGACAAAATATCGCCAATCAAAGAATCTTTAAAAAACTTTTTTACTGTGTTAAATAATCCAGCAACTAAATTAGGCAAATCCATAAACAGCACAAAAACTTCCATTAATTTTCCTTTTTGCACAATTTTAAACAATCGCCAAATTTTACTACTTATTTTGGAAACATTTCGGATGAAACTCTTTAGCGCCATTTTATGGTGACCAAAATTATGTCAGCATCTGGCGATAATATCTCTGTAATGAAAATTAATATCATATCGTTTTACAAAGTAATTAAAGAAGGGGGGAGCATCATCGAAGGTATCCCAAAACGATTCCCGCAAATTCGGTAAAATCGCACCAAGAGTCCACAATGGTTGAAATTTCCCAAAATAACTAAAGCAAATATAAGGGGGATTACGAGCGGCGGCTACATTTTTTTAAAAACTTCGTACTTCAGATAGCCATACAGAGAAGGTTTTAGACTCCATGTTTAAAAAAAAGTAGCAACAGATTAATCTTTGTAAACATGAGAAGATTAATTTCATGTTTTAGAAATTTATTTATGCTTAAAATATAGTGCTTTCGTTTTATAAATCAATACTATTTTGTTCTTTATATTTATTGCTATTTTAGTTTTATGGGAAAGGAAGAAACTCGATTTTTAATCACGTCAAAAAGATGTGTTTTAAATTCTTTCACTTAAAACAGAAAACAAAAGCAAGTAACGATTTTTTCTCATAATTATTACTGACCCAGGCAACGCCGGGTATTTTTGCTAGTTTTCAACTAAAATTAAATTAATATTTACTTTTCTTTTTGTATCGCAGTTTATGACAACAGGAGCTGAAAGTATTAGTATTTTCAAATGATAAATGGATGCTCTCGAAGGAATGTTTTCGTTTTTGACAAAACAAATCTTTAACAAAAATGGTTTTTATTGCACCAAAATATGCGTTTTATTATTATTATTGTTATGATTCTTTTTTTTGCGATCGCTATATTGCATTTTATTCTTTCACACTTCAAATGTTTATTACTGTATTGTTGAAAATTTTTTTTTTTTTTTGGATTTTATTTTCATATTTTTGTATTTAGTACCTTTGTTTCCACCAGTTTATTTTTCATACTGAAAATTGTCAGCTTGTTTCTTTAGTTTTGTTTTTATGACTCCGCCTTTCATTAAATCCCTTTAATTCTTCAAAAGTTTATTTTTGGGACAGTTTTTAAATCAAAAATACTGTTAGTTTTATTTTACATTAGAAATAAAGTTTACGCTAAATCTATTTCCTCTTGGACGTGTTTTCAGTCCTATCTCTTCCTATTTTTTCCTACTTTTTAAGTAATTTTTTTCTTATTTTTTAAATTTTTGATTCCTTATTTCCTACTTTTTTCCCCCAAAAAACCACTTTGGGGTCTGCTCATGTAACACGGGTTTCAATACTACACGGAACGAATTAACTGTGTTATACGAGAGATGCCCCTGCACACACCCTTTTCACAACGTGAAATTTCTACTTAAACGCGATTAGTCTTGGAACGCATCCCTCGCGTAAGTCGGGATCCTACTGTATAGAAATTTTGATATATAGAAACCAGTTCTATTTTATCATAAAAAATCTCCTAAAACATTAAAGTTGAAACTGATTTTCCTATATGAAACCCAATTTCTAATTTATACTAGCATCGGATTAAATGAAAGTTAATAATTAAAAAATTAAGAGACGATAACATATTATTTTCGCAGCTTCATACATCTTCATTCTTTAGCAATTCAACTTGATCCGCAACATTAGGGGATTTTCGTTTTGACAATGTAATCGAGGAAAAGTAAGAAATCAATATACTTAACTTGAATGATTTTTACTGAAGCTAAAAAGACTAGAAATAATAATCAACAGACGAAAGGGATTACTTGAAACTGATTTTACAGTGCTGCTGGTTACAACTAAGATATGAAATAAACTTGAGGGAATTTAAGAACTCCAGGACGGAACAACGACCTATCTACACACCCCTCAACCCCAGATTCCTTATGTGTTTCGTATCAACCTTTAGTGACATAATTTTCTCCTCTAATCCTCATTTTTCATGAGACAAACAGTCTAAAGTAGGGGGGGAATCTAGGAATGCCTCGAAAAATTGAGATTTTTTTCGATATATCGAAACAATTTTTCTATGTAATGAACCTAGAAATTTGCTGGGATTTCGATATATAGGACATTTTGATATGTTGAAGTTTGATATATGGAGGTTCGACTGTAATTTATTTAGATAATACCTGAAATTTCTTGGAATTGCATTAGCTGCTTTTTAATTTTAAGGGGGGGGGGAGGGGGCAATAACTTTATTAATGTTGTGAGACTGAGTTCTTATCTATGGGGTGTTTAAATATGGCAGCCACATCTTGCTCAGGCATTGTATTAATTCAAATAGAATTATTGTATTAACATATAATTAAATGCTGAATCAATATTATAAACTCAAACTTAGTTAATGGTCTAGCTTTTACTGTATTTTTCGTGCAAAAATTGTCATGGTAGATTTCTCTCCTTATAAGTTCTTTAATTAATATTCTTCATGTATGGTTAAGAATATTAAATTAAATAGCGTTGAATCTGTTTAACAACTTTCTTCTAGGGACCCAAAAAAAAATTTGTTCTTAAGTAGAGGGACACAAAAGAAAACACTATCTTCCACACTCTTCCTGCTTTATCTTGTCAGTAAATTTTAAAAATATATTGTCGATGGCATCATTACCAAGGGAGGGAGGAGACGGTTTGCTCTAGATGACACCCTTCTAGGGAGGATGCAAAACATGTTTATAATACTTGTATTTTAATATAAACTTTTGTTTTACCATGGAAATAAAATTTAAAATCTTATAATTTTTGTACTTTCAAAAAACATTAACAGTTTTTTGGGGGATGGAGCAACACCATGAATTACCACCCTACCTTGGGCGTCACCCATTATAGAAACACCACTGTCATAGTTTTATTCTATTGTACAATATGCCAATCAGCAACCAGGCTCTTTCCTTTCTCCTGTGACAAAATTCACATCTTGCAGATAGAAGTTTTTTTATTGGCTCAATGTCATGTCAGTAGCATATTTTAGTGAATCACAGGAAATACGTGCCCCTCCCAAAGAGATAACATTAATTTAACTATCCATTAAATATTCTTTAATTTATTTATAAATAGCCGAAATTGAATTCTTTTAACTATTATTTTAAAAAACACATAGCATATTTAAAAAAAATCAAATTTGTTTCCTATTAGAGTAATATTGGAACCAGTTGTCAGTTTAGCAGAATACATTTAACTAGCTTAACACTAGAATTACTGCGATCTTTCGTATAGAAATATCACAGAAGCATATATTTCTATACGAATGAGAAAAAATCTGCATAGTTCCCTACATAATATTTTATGTTCATAACAATTAGGTACGCAATTTAGTTAAAGGATGCAGAGATTTTAAAAGATGTCTATTGAAGCACTTAAAAAAATGAAAAAATCCTTAAAATAACCAGCACTGTTTTATTAGCATTTTAGAAACTAGCAACAAATGCTCTCTTTTATGTACAAAACCATTATAAATGTTTCAAGTTCTTGCAATGCTATATTCCAAGAGGGAGTTTTAAGTTTTTGCTTTGTTTTAGCATCAGTTAATGTATTTGCATTTCTTTTTTTCTTAAAAGGGTAAAAATGACACCTGCCCACACTTTAAGGTTTAAACCTTTAGTGTGGGTTTTAACAAAATTCCAACCCCCTAAGGGCATGGGTGCTTTCCCCCCCCCCCCAATATTGCGAGCCCCCCCCCCCCAAAAAAAAGCAAGATCCCCAATGAAAAAAATACCTCTCAAAATGACGGCCTTGCCCCCCCCCCCCCCCCCCCCCCCCCCCCCGCCATACACAAAAAATAATAATTTTCAGTGGTGCAGTCTGCGTTATGACCCCCCTTAGGTGGGCACTCTTGCCTATGATATGTACAGATCTTCAATGATTGCAAATTTTGGTAAAATTTTTTTCAAAAGAGTTGCTTGATTTAAGGTTTTCTGTGAGAAACTTTTATTGCTCCCATTTTATTGCTAGTTCATTATGAATTCATCAAACAAAATATGAAAAGTCAGGTATGTAATCCTGGAACTATATTCGAAGGATGTACAGTTCAACTTCTAAATATCCTATCCAATGTTGGACAAAAGTTGGCATTTTTTTCTTTTCTTTCACATTTTTGAAGCTAAGTGAATATCACAAAAGAAAGTTGCACTGTCTAGAGGAAGCAGACAGCGAAAACCTTTTCCTGCACCAGGCTGTAGTGCTGCTGAAGAAGAATATCATAAAGTTCCTGATGATAGTCTTTCTTAACACACCTTTTCTTTGACTTCCTAAAACAATATCAGGAAATTTCAGCGAACCATTGATATTGGTGAAAAAAAAAACGTGTGCATTGTTCCTTAATAAATTTCTTTTATTTTCTAAAGCCCTTTTTGTCCTAAATTGTTAAAAAAATCTTGCGTTAGACAGAAAATTTGATGTGTTTTAGACGTATCCAAATAGAACTTGGGATGTTAGGTGCGGGATCACTGAAAATCATATTTAAATAGTTATCATCTTCACTGTATTTTTTTCTGTAATTATTTAACTGAATTAAAATAGAGTTGTTAAGTTCTTAATTTCCATCAATTTTAACCCTTAAAAATACTTACCTAAGTCCTTAATAGTTGCATAAAAAAATAAATAAGAACCTAATGTTATTGCATCATAGTTTTATATTACCTAAAATAATAATATCACATAAAAGTTTTTTTAATTACTAAAACTAATCACATTTTTTAAATATTTATTCGATTTAGGTTCTTTTCCACCCGTGGGTATGCAACAACCTCAGAGTTCGCCGGGGAAGCAATTAGAAGGTATCGAGGAGTTTCAGTTATACATTTTTTCTTTCTTTCTTCCTTTTTTAAAATAAAATTATTAATTTAGACTTACGTTTCAAATTGTTTTAATAAGCAAAGGTGTGTAGAATTGAAACTTTATATTTTATATAAAAGCATGGGGACTGATAACATAATAAAGCTTAAACTTCATAACTTTTTAGCGTTTAATTTTGATTTTTTTAATTTGAATTTTTTAAAAATAAATAGATAAGCTAGCTGCATGTGAGTTTTTAGAATTTTAAATTAACGAATTAACTTCTGAATGTACAAAAGTTTCCACTTGTGCCTTTGCATATTTTGTTTCAACTTTTATTTCAAACCCCCTCTTCCATCAGTGTTCATAAATTAAAACTTCTTAGTTTCCCATTAATAAAATGACCAAATCTCATAGATAATATTGCTAAAGTCTTTGGAGTCATAAAATTAACAATAAATGAGAAATCAAAAAATAATAAGAGGGTACTTAAACTTGCCACTGAGTATTGAACCTGTAGAGGCTGAACAAAACTTATGATTTCTAAAACAGAATCCAGTTTATTGTAAAATTTTATAAAAACATGCTTAGTGAAAAGCCCTTCAAATGAGCTAATATGGTTAAGCTGTGAATGAATGCAGCAATCTTTAAGGTTTAAGTTTTTAAAGGGGGGTTTGTTAAAGAACAAATCTGCACTGACAATGAGCAAAATCGGAGAATAAACTGCGTTTAGAAGTGAAAAAAAATATCTTAAGAATGTTTCAAAGCATTAACAATCAGGCTAAATCCTTGCTACTGTGCAAATTCAGTGAAGAGGCATACATAATCAAGACATACATACTAAGACATTTCAGAATCATAGCAGAAAAGATGTTTTTCTGTCAAAATTAAATGGTGTCGTTTTGGGAGGGAATAACATGAAGGTTGGTTGTTTAAAAATATAATAAGCAACAGTTATGTGAAGGAATTTGGTAAACTTTGCTATCAGAGCAACAAAGTATCACTTACTATACTTTGAGACATTTAGTACTCCTTCCTTTTCCATAGAGCCCAATAACACAAAGCAAGAAAGCTGGCTAACAGCATTTACTCACAAAACAGATCTCTATACTTGAGAAGAAAACAAGAAGTTCTGTCTAGAACTATACGAGCCTACTTTCCCGTATACCCATACTACTTTCTAGTACCTGATCAAGATTTTCGAAAATAGCTAAAATCGCAAATTGTTTCAAACATATTTTTTAAATATTTTAAGCTAATTTCTAGGAATAAAATATTCTTCACTCATCTAAAAAAAATTAGATGCGCAAAAAAAGAAAAAATAATAATAAAATTAAATTTAAAAAAAAAACAAACAAATAAAATAACAGCACCTTTTAAACAAAGCAGCTAATACACTTTTTTCCATTAGAAAAAATTGTTTCTTTTTCCCTGTTGCCAAAAATATTTTTTTTAATGAATTAATGCACTTACCCAAATAAATAAAAGCAATAAAATGCTTATAGAAAGCTTAAAGAAATACTTTTCATTGTCAAAAAGAAAAAGAAAATAATCTTAATCGTCTGCGCATATCTTTATGTAAAAACATAAATGACTTTGAGTTTATTCCCCGAAAACTAAATACCTAAATTAATACTTTAGCGTGAAAATAAAAAAAAAGTCATATCAACAATAATTATTTCGCAGTTAAAACCATAGCTGCGGAGTCGGAGTCAATCTCATTTTATGATAAAGGAGTTGGAGTCGAATATCCGAGAATCAGACTCGGTCATTTGTCCTTCGTGTATAAATTTTTGCCAAAGCTACGAAGTCAGAGTCGAAGTCGGGGAGTCGGAGTCCGATCAATTGTCGGGCACAGGAGTCGGAGTAAGGTGCCCCTAAATTCTCGGAGTCAGAGTTTGGCGTCAAGAGCTATTTCCAACAAAGTTTGTTTGAAGTAAATCCGCCTTCAAGTACAGAATCTACATTGACTTTCAGTTTCCCCGTAGGCGCTAATGTTAAGGGATTTGAACTGTTCAAAATTGAACGGAAAATTGTTCAAATCAAAAATATATTTTGTATACAAGTTTTTTATCAAAAGCTTTTTCCTACAAAGTTTATTTGAAGCAAATTCGCCTGACAGTTCGGAATTGCCTTCAATTTCCCCGTAGGCGCTAATGTTAAGTTCTTTTGAACTGTTCAAAATTGAACAAAAAATAGTTCAAATCAAAAAGTGAAATATGGGAATGAGGTGTCCTCGCCAAGATCTTTCGAACAAAAAAAAGTTTGTTCGAATCAGACTATTCATTTAAAAGTTATTAGGGGGGGTACAGACAGACAGACCGACAGACATTTTTCCCCATCTCAATACCCTACTTTCCAATTTTTAATTTTTCAATATTTATTTAATTATTTTATTTATTTTTGACTTTTTTTTTTCGCGATATTTTTAGGATGAATTAAGCCTTTTTTCATGCTTTTTTCTTCTTTTTCTGACTTTTACTGGGAAAGTAGGCTAAAAAAGAGTTCAAGCTGTGCTTATTGTTGGTATTAGGACATTTAATAAAGTGAATGATGACTAATGATGTACCTCTTGGAATACAAAAAGAATATCTGCAGTTTAAAAAGTTATGCTAATGTTTTACATTAAGACATGTGTTAGTGAAAAGTGATTCCATAAAATTTAATGCTTTGAGAAAGCATATGGTGGTAAAAGGTGCAACATTGTAAATAAACATGGAAAATTTTTAAACTATATAAAAGGCTTGGAAGGTAAAATTTTGTATTTTTTTATGGAAAGGAAAAAAATGCAAGCATTTCATGCAGTTAAAAAACTGATAGATTTTTAAAGGATGTATGAAAAATGTACCCTTTGAAAGTCCTAAATGCTTATATGTATTCAAATGTTCAGATCCAAGTTCTGACTGTTACGGTTCATCCATAAGTTCTTATTTTTAATCATTACAGTTGAACGCAAAACACTGATTTAATTAGGAAATGTTTTTCCTTTTAAAGCTTGCAAGTATTTTGATAGCATTGAAAATTCCCAATCACAAATTTTCCAAGCAATCTGTAAGAAATTCTGAAACTGTTTGGGACTTGAAATTTACATGAAGCTCAGAGAAATTATTTTTTTTATTTTTAGTTAGATTTTTTTTAAGCATGGTATATTAGAGCTTTTTTAATTCATGGATTATTTTCTGCTTTTTAGTATTGTGTGTCTGATATGTTTCAATAGATTTTAAATAGTACTTTGATCAGACAATGACATGATGTTAAATTGACAATGACGGATTTCAGTAAATTTATTCTGTTGATAAAATTAGCTTAAACAGTGCACTGCACAATAAATTACATTATAGCTCAAAAAACTAATTAGCTTTATTCATATTTCTTTGTATGTATTATATGTACAACATATAGCATGAAATTAATTAAAAACAATTATAGTTCACATTCTAATTACCTTGGAATATTGGAAAAAATTATTTTAATTTTATTTATGGATATTTTATTCTAATTAGTCTGAGCGTATTTTCGTCCTTATATCAAAATATTTATGCAAAGATATTGAGTGCAAATGGAATAAAATAGTAATTAATAGTTTGTTAAGCAATCTCATTATATAATATTGCTTTGTCGTCGGTCTAAAGTCACATACCGAATTTCAAAATAATCCAACCACTGGAAGTGGGTGAAAATCGAGTTGCGAGATTCCACCCAAACAGACATACACTAAACCAAGTTTATAAAATTGGAATTAACTAATAATTAATTGTTACTTATTTAATTTCATATAGGATATGTCCTCAAAATCTCATTTGAATTATATTTTTAACATTTAGTAAAAATGGATAGGAATACATTGATCTATTAAAATACCTACCTTTTTTTATTTTTGTAATTGGAATCATACAGATTTCAGCTTTTGAGTACAAAAATAAGTTTGAACTTCATTTTTTCCCCCAAAATTATATCAGTTTAATTACTTTTCAAAGAATTGGTTATTTTTTATTATTTTTGTTATTGCTGAAAAATTATACAAGTATTCTATTAAAATCTTCTGACAAACATGAAAGGAAATACTTGGATATTTAGCTTAGTATTCTTGTTTAGGGTGTTATAACAATATAGTTAATTGTTTAGCCGTTTATCTATTAATTTTTGAAGAAATTATTTGATGTACTTTTATTACAGGTCCTGAAGGAGCTAATCTCTTCATATACCACTTGCCTCAAGAGTTTACAGATTCAGATTTAGCCCAGACATTTTCTCCTTTTGGAAATGTTATATCTGCAAAAGTGTTCATTGATAAGCAAACAAACCTTAGTAAATGTTTTGGTGAGTTTAATTTTGCTGACAAAATATCTTTTCAGATTTCTGCTATGAAATAACATATTTCGACCTAAATGTTGAAAATGCATTTTTCAGATAAAAATTTAGTGTAATTCACATGATATATGCTCCTCGGTAAATTTTAAGGTTGCCCAGCTGTAAAGTAAAATAATTATAATTTTCCTTCTTGATAAACTTTTAATACATCTAAGATTTCTTGCTGTGCTGGTTTTACTGTTAAAAATTGGATTAATAACTTGTTGATAAACTTACTGATAATGTTATTTTAATAACTATCCAAAAGCAATCTCTAAAAGCTTAATTTTAAAATGTATGCAATATACATTGCATCACATTCATGCATTGCTTTAGTTAACATTCCGGGACGTATGCTTTGATTTTCCCAGAATAAGACCCAATTTAAATCACTGATAGCATAAGCTGAAGGGAATAATGTATTAATTAATACCCTAAATGGCTGTACAAATATCAACATATTGTAATTAATGTGCTGAAACCATGTATGACATTTGGAGTTGCAGTGTCCTATGGAACTTTGAAACATGAACTGTTTCATTTAAATATTTAGATTTATACTCTCCACGCTTCCCCAAGAAAAACTAACTGCTTTTCGTTAAAAACATTTTTTTTCCCCAGTTTTTAATTAGACCTCAAAAAGGAAAGAAATAAACATTTTTAACTTATGTGCAGTGTACAGTAGTAAGAAGTGTCTGACAGTGGTGAGCATCAATTTTCAGCTGCATTAACTCATTGTGAAGAGCATGACTTATTATGAGCAATATTTACTGCCTTGTAAGTTTTTCCTTAATAAAGAGGGCTTTCACTGTATGAAAGATAAATTATGAAGCTGTAATATAGCAGGGCTTGGGGTTATTCTGGTATTCCTTTGATTTTTTATTTCATGTTCTGGAATTCCTAAAATTTCAAGCCTTTTTATTTATTTATTTTATTTTGAAGGAATCTGTTTTCGTTTCTGGAACTGTAGAGTGACGTAGATCGCTGTAAGAAATCGAGTTTGTTGATTGGGTGGTCTGGAAAGGCCAATAACCGAGCTATCAATGTCGACCAGCGTATTTATCTGACACATGTGAAGACTTTTGTGGGAAGAATTCAATCTCGATTTAGTTAGATATTGAAATAAATATTTGAATTTTTATAAATTAGGTAAATACTAACCCCCTGAATCGATGGCTGTCTACCTCTGGAGACTAAAGCAAGGTAAAGATAGGTTAGAATCTGCTGGGAAAATACTTGATGATGCAGAATATGCCAACCAGATGTTAATGCAGCTTCCTTCGTAATATGGGATGGTAGTTCAGCAATTATATCAACTAAGCGATGGGGATTTTAAATCAGTTACAGTGTGCAAAACATTGTTATCTGAATGTAACAGATTAAAATGCGAATGTCTCTGCATTTCCTGGCCGAACGTTTTCATGCTTATATTTTGCCATTTTATCATAACAAACAATGTAAATATGGGTAATTAAATATGCTTATACATAAAGATTGAACTAGTATTTAAAGCTGTTTAATTAATTTTTTTTAATTATACTAGTGCTTAAAATGATTAATTAAGCTCTAAAACAATTTCAGATAATTGTTTTTTGTTATTTTTATTGATTTTTATACAAAATACCAAATTTTTCCATAAAATTTTAAATTGCTCCTCAAAATCCAGACAGATACTCCTCAAACTGTTCCTCCAAGGTTGGCAACACTGTCTCAGAAGATGGCAGCATCGGTGTTTCCAACAACATTTTGAAAGTTTTATTATTTTTTTTTTTTCCTTTTTGTTATAGTATTTGACAACTTATTCTATGTAAGTAATTAAGATTAACTCACTAGGCAAATCTTATCACATAAAATGTTACATGCAACAGATTTAGTTTGATGAAATGATTTTTATTTAATAAAAAATATTTTCTTATAATGAAATGTAGATTAAAAAATTCCAAAAATGAAGAACCAGTTTTATACAGGAGAGACAATTAATTCATAAATTTGCTTAAGGAAATTCTGGTGGTGTTTCTGTCTCTAACTCTACCTGCTCCCTGATTATATGCACTCTGTTAAAGCAGTGTTTCTTAATTTCTTTGATTAGTAGAGTCAATTTTAATGCTCACTTTTTTGGTGGAACCCCTGGTTTTTCATCATTAGTTTGCAGTGGCGTAGCCAGGGCCTGATTATCACACAGGCTTTCTTGGCCTGGGCTCTTCTTAAGGAGCCCCAATATACTTTTAAAATTATGCTTAGTATTACAACTATAGAAAAAAATACACGCTTTTTTGAAATAATAGTTAAAAAATAATAACTTGTTAATTCAAAAACTTTCATAAAGGATTTTTTTTTTTTTCATTCTGCCAGTAGCGAATTTACCATGTCACAATTAAAATAGGCCTCGAAGGAGATTTGATAATGCACATGATAAATGATTTACATAGTTCTGAGACGAAGAGGCCCCCAAAAATGCATTCCGACGGGCCTCCAAACCTGTAAATTGACCATTGCACTCTGCTATAGAGCCTTCAGGGGGTCTCCAAATTGTTGTGGGCCTAGGGCTTACCTTTTAGTTAGTCAGGCCCTGCGAGTGGCCAGGATTCGGTTTCAAAGGGGTCCAGGCTTACCTCAAAGAGACCATCACATTGACTATTTGTCATTAGATCTGTACTAATATTATAAAGACAGAGGGCGAATTTTTGTGTATTTATATATTCGAGGTAATCTCCAAAACCACTGCTCCTATTTGAAAAATTTCTTCACTATATGAAAGGTGCTTTCTTACTGAGTGACATAAGCTATAACTTGAAAAAAAATCCAATAAATAGTTGTTTTTTTTATTCAAATTTAGGCCAAAATTTCACAAATTCCCAAATATGGGAGTGAAAAATTACTTGCACATATTAATATTATATATCGTTGAAAAGGGTAGAATTTTCCATGTTCTAAGCAATTTGTTTCAATGCTCTAACTTAATTACAGCGAGAGTAATTTGCATTTTTAGCTTGAACTTTTTTAGGCTTAGCTAAAATTTAGGCACTACTTTCTTCATTAAATCTATCGATAAAAGGTGAAGGAATTGTCCCACAGTTTTCTTTTTGACACCATTGGAAAAAGCGAATTTTTTTACTCCAGATCTCTTTCGACCTATGGTTGAAAACTTGGCTTCTATCTTCAAAGGAAAAAAAGTTACAAGTGTTTTTAAATCAAATTCAAAAAATATCATTTTGATTCAGATTGTTAACCATTTTATTTTTGCATTTCCATGGTTATGCTTTTTGAATCCATTGTTTCTTTCCTTATTTTGCATTTAATTTCTTAATATTTTATTTCATGTTTCCATGGTTACGCTTTTAAAATCCATCTTTTGCATTTTAATTTCTTAAAAGTATTTTAATATCTGTCGTCATTGTTTGGAAGGATAATTTTCCATTGTGTTTTTTTTTTTCTTTCTTTCTTTTATTTAAGCCTGATGGTTGAATATATGTCACTTGAGACAATTTTTATTCTCAAGGTAGACCGGGCAAAGCCGGGCAACGCAGCTCTTAATATATAAAGATTTGAAAGCTACTGTTAATGCGATTTAATACTTTTTTGTTTGTTTGGCGAAACATTTATTATTGCCAAAGAAAAAACATCCGCTTCACTCGCAAAAGGGCTGGGTTCCGATAGTGTGTTCGCTTGGCGCGTTAGGCGCTGAGCAGTTCAGTCTAGGAATATTGTTTTAAAGCAACCGTAAGTGTAATTCATTGTTTTGGTGATTTGTTTTGAAAGAAAAGAAACTTTTGATTTGTTTTTATCCGAGTTGAAATGTACGACATTTTCTTCTTTTTTTCTGACGATTTTTGAATGTTCCACTGGATGTTTTTTTTTTTTTTTTTTTTTTTTTTGTTAGACAAATGGATTATGATAGCGTGGTTGCTGGGCGAGTTTGGCGATAAACAGTTGAGTTGTGGCACTATTTTTAAATTTAAAAGATATTATTTGATGTCTTTTTTTTTTTTTTTTTTTTTTTGTTTAGTTGGCGAAATATTTAAAATTATAGTAAAAACTGCTGCACTCGCTGAATAGAGTTTTAAAGCAACTGTAAATCTAATTTAATGATTTGATGAAAAGTTTTAAATTCCAAAGTAACTTTAATATGGTTTTTTTCTTTTTGAAAAGGTGCATACACATTTATACAAAGAAAAATGATCATTTCAAATGAGAGAGGGAAGGGCCATCAATTTTTTTTTTATTCAACGATCTTCCATTGAATTTTTAGCGTGGGCATCGCTGGGTGGGTACTGCTAGTCGCTAGATAAATAGACTTGATTATAGATCATGCTCATTATTGATAAAAGGTAATTATTATTTGCTATTGTAAAATACCAATACACTACTAATTGTGATTTGGAAAAAGAAAAATAACAGCAGAATTAATGCATGAGTTTTCTGATTAAAATATTGTTTTTATTAGGAGAAATATTGAGTTAATTTACCTGCAATAGTGTTAAGAATTCTCTTAAATATATACAGAAACAGTTTTTAAAGGTTGAAAAGCAAAATGTCTCTTACTTTTTAACATTTTAAAAGTTATTTAAGAATTAAACTTCAATGCCATTGTGTGTTGATATCAGACAGAGCTAGACCAATTAGACACTCTTGTTCAGTACTGCTCCTTTTGGTTCTTACTCGTTAAATGTTGAAATTGTCCTTTCAACTGCTGCCATAGATCCTGGCTGGTATCAAGAGTAGAATATTTGCTATTGACGTCAAAAATCGTAATTTTAGGCAAAAGTTTGTAAAAAGGGGATTTGGGGTACCCTCCAGAAATTTTTTCAATATTGAATTTCGTTTATAAACTGTCTTTGGAGATATTAGAGGTTTAATGGCTTCTTCCTGATTTTTTTCGAAATTGAAGTTTTGGGATTGATCTTTGAAAATAGTCACAGTCAAAATCTAATAGCCACAATTTCCGGCTGTTTTTGATAGATGAAATTTGCATTATTTTCAGCAATAAATAAAGTTATTTCTGAAAAGGCCTTTTTATCGATTTTTTAAGTGACAAACTTAAATAGTGAGAAAACAACTCATGCAAGTCTCGTGAAACCCTGAGAGAGTTCCGTGGAGCCCTGGGGTTCCGCAGAACACAATTTAAGAAACGCTGTGTTAAAGTAAATGATCTTTCTTAAACTTTAAATGTCCCATGAGTTAAAGTAGTGCAAAAATATACAGAACATGACCTTGAATAAAGACATTTATGTGTTTGAAATAATGTTTAAGTACTTTTGTCTAAAAATAATTTTGGTGTATTTTTGTAGGCTTTGTTAGTTATGACAACCCCAACAATGCCCAGAATGCCATCCACTCTATGAATGGTTTTCAGATCGGCATGAAGCGATTAAAGGTGCAGTTGAAGCGTTCAAAAGACGCCAGCAAGCCCTACTAAACGCTGACAACCGAGCTTGCACGCAGTTTTCCTACTAAGAAAAAGTGTGTGTATATTTGAAAAAAAAAAAAAGAAATTTTATCCTCTCATTATATTCTGTGTTTATTGATGTGTTATAAAGTATATACTTCTGTTGACAAAAAAAAAAGAAAATATATATATATTGTCCTCAAGCATCCATGGTATTGGAACTTTATGGCCCCTTGGAGAATAAATATAATGTATGTCTTTGTTTTAAAAGTTATTAGCTTATAATCAAATATTATTATTGTTCATTGTGTATTTAGTTATTGTAATCAAATTATATTATTTTTATGTAAGTGCTTCAAATTTCTTGTACCAACCAAATGGTTCTTGATATGATGATGCTTAAATTGTTTACACCAATAATATATTTAAATGTTTGTTCTTTATCTGTTGAAGGCGATTGCAGACCAACTATACAACATTCTGTAATAATATAAATAAATACCTTTGTGCTAAAAAGTAATATAAGAAAAAACATCAAAAAGCACAAACTGCAAATTACTGTAGACACGTGTTTTTTCGTGATGAAGAACGTCTTTCTCAATGCTAAAGAAATTAGCTTTTGGATGAAAAGACATCCGATAAAAGCCAATCTAAATTCGTTTGTGGGATGTCTTTTCATCCATAAGCTCATTTCTTTAGCTTTGAAAAAGGTGTTCCTTGTAATGCCGAAACAGGTGTCTGCAGTTGACTGCATTTTGCTTTTTGACATTGTTATTTCTCATATTATTCTGTAATAGTATTGACTAAGTTTAAAAAGGAAAATTATGCACTATAATACCTACCCCTGTCCATCCCTGTTACTATCTTCCTTTGCTTTTCTAAGTGCATATCTATCAGAAGCAAGCTTTACATTTTGTTTAATGCACTTCTAGATATCTTTGTAGAAAATATGTTGGCATGAACTCATAGATTCTTACCCTAAAAAGGAAAACTTTTATACTGAAGTCATATTTAAGGAAATATGGCAATCTTTTTCTTATCATTCTAATGTTAAAATAAACATGTTATGCCATGTATTCTGCAGTTGCCTCAGACAGGATGGAGAATAAAGCTTTTAATATGATCTTATGTAGCTGTTTTCTAATTCTAGCCTCTTTATCTCAAGGACTATTTTTGTTGTGCACAATTTGAAGCGCATTGTATGTTCTTATATTGGACTCGGAGGGATACTGTCAAAAATTTGCCCTAGTATTTTTTGTTTTACTATTTTATGAACTAATGCACTGTATCATGTGCAAATGATTTCAGATTTAATGTTAAACCAATTGTCAACATGCATAAGATCTATGTTTCTTTTAGAATTTACATTTTCAGTATTTTTCTCCTTTTTTTTTCCTTTGTTTTTTTTTTCTTTTTATTTTTTTAGTATTTGTTTTCATATTTTAAGTCTCAAAATTTACTATAATAAGAAATGAAAATTAAAAAATTGTTTGGGGAAAGAAACCATTGATAATTAAATAACTGCAATAAATTTTTGGCATCTAATTTTTGTTTTAAAATTTCTTAGTTGGAATGATTTAGAGTCCTATATTATTCAAAAGCACTATTGATTATGGTTAATAAAATTAAGAGTGAAAATAAGTAAAGATTCACTGCAATTAAAAATAGATATTATACTCTCTCTCTTTTTTTTTCTTTTTTTTTTTCCTATTTAAGAAGCAAATGTAGCCAATTAAAAGCATCATGAGTCTCTTGAAGCGTTAAAATGTTGACAGTTTGTTCTATTTTGTTTATAGGTAATTAAAAGTTTTAAATGGCAACTGTCAACTTATGTGTTTGTTCTCCGATACTAATGTTCAGTTTTGTTTTTTAAATTCAACTTATTGCCATCATTGTTTATTCTATGCAGTGCAATGTTTTAACCAATATTCAATAAATTTATTTTCATTTTATACATTAGGAAAAGGAAAGATAGATAATGCTGGGAAATTCAAATATGACACTATCCCTTTTATTCACTGGGTGATTGTAGTTGAAATAACTCTTTTAAGAGATGAAATTCAAATCATTTGTTAAGAGATTGAAATTTGGTATAATGTGAAATCAAAACAAAGAATTGTATATTCTGACAAGCTAAAATAATCTATAAGTTACCTGCCAAATTGAGAGAATTGTAATTGTTTGTATGATCCATCACTTTTATATGCCTTTTAAAATCCCACTTTGGAATATCTTTTAACGTTTAAAAAATGCATTTACATGTTTAAATTTTCAACCACATCAATACATGTGTTGTAATAGTATTAGTCGATATATTATGAAATGGACACCTTTTTTAATTCGTTCATGTAATTCATTTCTTGTCGTGTTGAGAGTATAATCCAAATTTAGAAAAGAAAAATTTTACTCGTTTTTAAGTTTCCTTGAAAAGTTTTCTTTGCTGAAATGCAGAAATGTATTGAAAGTGAGAATTCCTATTCTTACTACTTTGCCATTTTGAAGAAAAATTAAAAGTAACCAATCATATATTCATTTGAAAACATTTATTGAATGTCTTAGCTAATATTTTTCTACTTGCCCCCCCCCCCCCCGTAATATCTTACAAACCATAAAATATGAAAACACTTTTCTTCACTTCATAAATAAGTAAAACCATACAAAATCTGTAAAATGAATAGTATTGGATGATTTTCCCCCTCAATTATTTATTTAGTCCTTCTTTATTATTATTATTTCTTACTGTTGTAAAGAGGTTGCTATTTTTTAAATTCTTTTAAGCTTTTAATAATTGCATAGTGTTGTAGACTTCAGTCTGCCAAAAACAAAAATATTCAATTTGACGGTTTTCACATTCTTTGTCATCTCTCAATTTCAGAGAAGGATAACCACTGATGTATATAGAATAGTTTGGGTTTTGGAATTTTTAAAAGACTATGTAGGTAATGTCTATTCCTGTTTTGAAAGTTATTTAAAACATCCTTACGAAATACAGTTCTTTGTTTTAACCATTTAATCTACCAAATGTAATTGTTTTATCGAGTTGGTATATTTTAATTTTGCTAACTATTGCTGTTGTAAAGAATGAGAAAGTCAAAGGAAATGGCATACTGCTCAGGAAAAGCATATTAGGGAAGAGAGAGTGAGTGAAAACTGAATTATTTGAAATATTCCTTCCCAACATTTAAGCCTACATGAAGCCAATGGCCTTCACCGAATGTTCAAAATATACCGGTGTGTTCTTGTCTCGGAAGTTAGTATGCCATCGTCTTTAATTCCGCCTTTTCTTCTCAACAGTCAAGGTTGTCTTGAGTCCCCCCTGTGTTGTTAAGAGGTGATTACTTGTTCCAACGGTTGTGACAAGGCTCTGCACATATTCGCAGTGAGTGAGCTGTTCAAACATGCCCCCCCAGGAAGCTGACAAAGTGCCTCGCTTCTTCCTGCCGGACAACTTTGAGTGCGGAGCCCACCCCCTTCCTTCGGAAGGCCAAGAGTCATCCGTGGGTGCTCGCGGGACTCGCTGTCGTTTCATTTATTACTTTTTTGTTTCATAGTTGTGTACATTTTCGTGAGTAAATAATTTAGTATATGTATGTTGTATGGTATGTTCGGTTGCTTTGTTAATTTGTGTGCAGTATTATTTTTATCTTTAATGTAGTCTTGTCGCACTGTTGATTTTGATGCGCACCCAAGAAGGGTGCCCCCACGAAAAAAATGTTTTCTCTCGGGAGTTTATCGGTACATTATGAGGAGAATTAGTTTTAGCACACATATATCATTGTTTTTATTTTACTTGAGAAACGGTTTGTATTCATGCTCTCGTCCAGTTGTACAGTTTCTAAATCGTGCAAAGTATATTAACTATTAAAAAATAGGATAGACTGCTCACCGCCGAGGCGATTTCGAGGAAGCCATCGTGAACCGTCTCTCCTGTCCGAGTTAAAAGCAAGGAGGCTGAAACTGAAATGGATGGAACACTCACAATGCTCGTAGTCTACCTTGCTGTGTACAGAAGCATATATACCATTGTGATATACAGTAACCACTCGATATATTGTTCTTTTCAGTAGACAAGAAATTTCCTCCAAAAGCCTTGAAAATTCCCTCTTGTTGCAATCTTAGTTGTTATTTCATTACTTTTGTGTGTTTTCTAAACAATATATTAAGGCAATTCCACCTAAAGAAATCTTCATTAAATTTTTATATTTTCTCTGTCCTTGACCGCTAAGTTGATTTAGTTATGAAAAAAGGAATTTCTGATTGCTTCTTTTGTTCAGAAAAAAAAAATTAATCAGGCAGAATCAATCATAGTCTTTGCTAGTTCAGCATATTTACTTGCATACAAGTGAACTGAAGATAGGTTTCTGGTCTAGTTACTTTTGTTTCGTTAACATTTTGTCACTTTCCATATTCATATTAACAATTTTGTCTACTATATTGGAATATCCTTTTAAAAATAAACCTAGAGCTATATAGCGAGTTGTTATTGTACTTTTAAATCCATCGTTTTTGTGGTCGGTCAAGTCTTTTAAATGGCTTTAAATATTTGTTTTATTCAAAGTGTTTTATACAAGTGTACATACATGTCGAAGGCAGTCGAAAAATTTTCCAATTTTTTTTTAGTCCCTCAAAATGTTCGTCTTTGTGTCTTTTGTGAAGTTCGAAATTGTTAAATGTGATCGATCGTGAGTGTTGCTTCGACTTCCACGTGTTTACGTGCAATGTAAAATATTGCTTGAGGTTAATGTTTATATGTAGAGTGGTTAATTGCAGCCTTACAGTTAACTTTCATGTTCATCACGAAATTGAAGTCTTGCAAGTCTGTGACGTGTGGGCTTGGAATCATAGTGATGTTTATTTGTTTTACCTAACTGCTGCAGTTTTTGAAGTAAACTCCTTGTCTAAGTTATTTATTCTGAAATTATTAAGTAACTTACGCAAGTTTCTTCCTGATTTTTTCTACAAAATGCTATTATATTTACCTTCATTTTGTCTTACATGGTTTATATTTAATTATTCACATGGATGCTCAAAAGTTAAGCAACAACTTTAATGTTTATTTAGTTATCTGAAATCTCAGGAAAGAAATGTATGATTTTGATATACTAATGAAATAAATAGTGAGTATGTCTTGCATTTGGTACTTAGCTGATACTCATTCTCAAACCAAGATCCTGTCTTGCCAACTAGAAGATTGGTATTATACTCCCTCCCTATTTGGAAAATTTTTGCATGGAATACATTTAAATTCAAAAAAAGGTGTTTAACTTTGTATGAAATTTTGTATGAAATTTTCAATTATTTAAATTAGAACATGCTTTGTGACCTTAATGAATTCTGGAACATTTAAAATAGTCCCGGATAAATCAGTAATTGTTTAGTTGGTCAAAACAGTTAGCTGAAATACTGCCAAAGAAATTATTATTTCAATTATGGCAATTATTGTTAAATACTGTTTTTTAAGCAGTTATCAATCAAAGTATTTTTATAGTGCAGTTAAATTCTTGTCGAAACGGTGAAAATCTTTTGTGTTATTCTTGAGTTGGAGGCTGTGAAATAGTATGTCTTGTACTCAAGCATGTGTTATTGGAGTTTTCAGTGCAATAATGTTGCTTCCAATCCTGTATATGTAACTGATTGGTTTATTTTTATATTTACACATTATTAGGTATGTTATGTATTTTGTTGCATTCGTTTCACATTGGAGTTATTTTTGTTCTTTGTATAAATTAGTGGAATGTGTTTAAAAGTCAAAAGCTAATTTGCTTGAGATTGATGAGACCCAACCGGTGCAATTTAGATTAAATTAAAATTCCAAGACATGATCATCCTGGAAAATTTTAATTGTAATTCCGAACATGTTTATATATGTATATGTGTCTGTAGCTATAAAAGGGAAAGAAAGCAAGGAAGAATAAACAATAAAAAGTACAATATTTAGTAAATGAAAATGTTTCTTAGCTTTTGAGCAGAATTTAAATATAAAGCTTAATTACTGTTATGTGAAATTCCCGAAAAATTGTTGAATTTTTGTCAATAATTAATACTTGTCAATTGTTATGATTTTTAAACAAAGTCATTAAATTTATTTTTTCTACTATCAGTCATAGTGTGTTTTTTATTAGTTTGTACAAGTTAATATTGTTAGTGCATCGTAATGTTTAATGTTTGCAGTGACTATGCATCTGAAGATGTGGAACATAGTAAAACACTAATTTACAATGGAATTTCATGCACCTGTTTTTGGAATTACAAGAACCCCTTTTTGGTTCAAAAGTTAAGGAGAAACTGTCTGACAGAAATTGCTCTTTACATATCTTCATTTTATTGTACTAAAAAAGGAGTTTCTTGTAACTCTTAAGTGTATGTATGCAGTTTGCATTACAAATTTATGTGTTCATGCATTGAAATTCTTCAGTAGTTATCTTGTATAGTGGATTGCATCATTGTTAATTACAAATTTTCTTCTATTTATGCTACAGAAGCATTGTTTTATTTTTAAGAAAATGAATGCACGAAATCTATTTTACAATTAAGAATTATGTGCCTTTTTTTTTTTTTTCCAAGTTCTATTTACATTCTAGCATTTACTTTTTACCATTATCTTACTCTGACAACTTATTCGTGAAGTTCAACTAAAAATGCAGTCAAATGTATACTATGACAAATCTAACAGTGATTAAAATAATCTTTATTTTATGACTGATGATCATATATTGTAATTCTGAAATCACTATTTTGTTCCAAGCCTGTCAGAATAAATTCCATTCTTCTATTATTTGTATGAGAAGCAAGCATTTATTAAATGACTTTCATGTATGTGTGTAACTTGAATTCAAGCTGTGGTATTCTAAAGTGATCCCAAGTACAAATTCATCAACTCTTACTGGAAAATAGCAGTGATAAAATTCTAAATTTGAACCACATGCACTTTTTTCTGCTGTTGTGACTTCCGTTCGGTTTTAACCTCCTTGGTGTAGAATAACAATATTTTTCATTCAAAAAATGGTTTGTAGAATCTTCTCATTGTAACCCAGTATTATGAGACTGCTCTGCATGAGCTGAATGTTTTAAAGAATTTTGTGGACGCGTTCTAGTCCCATGTTTGTCACCTGAATACATTTCTCCATACGGAACCAAAGAGTAAAAAAAAGTTTGTAAGCATGTATTTACTGATACGTCTGCCTTAATCTCAGAAAAAAAAAATGTATACCAAACAAAACTTCTATGTGAATTTATTGGTGTAAAAAAAAATAGTACATGAAAATATTGTTTAATTGTAGTACTGTGGCTAAATGTCTTGGTCCTAACAGCACATTTTCGCATGGTTCCCATGCTCGGCTCACTGTTAAACTGTCCTATATCTGGTGTCTGTTTGTCTGCTGCTTTGTGCACGATCTGTGTCTCAGTGTCTCGTCTCGTGAAACTTGCATCAGAGCTCATATATATTTACATCACTCCTGTGATTCGTGATAACTGCTGCCCAACTACTAAGATGTGGGTGCCAAACCATGTAATTTAAGAAAAAAAAATTATTGTAATTCTCTTAGCAAAAGCGTTTAATGAAGACAAAACTGTTTCGTATGAGAGTTTTTTTCCCCTTTTGTTCAGTTTTTCCGTGCTTTGTAGCTCTAAGTTAAGTTATTGAATTTGTTTATAAAGCATTTAAGAAATCTTTGTTTTGCTGTTTGTTGTTATGAAATTTTAACTGTTATGTCGTAAATAGCGTCTGAGAAACGGGTAAGCAGAACAGGATGACCTAAGTGTCCACTGTCTTTGTGAGCCTCGAGTATAGAAAACGAAGGGAACTTGTAAAAATATCTTCCGATTTATTTTCTTTGTCGAGATTGTACAAACTCATACAAATTGTCATCACATATGCATTAGTATTTCTCCTCCTTTTATATCATAGATTTCATTGCATGTTAATAAGCCAAATAATTATTCATTTGCTGCATTGATGTGTTTTAATGGTTTCGTTAAGCATAAGAAAAGGGCTGATACTTGAAAGAATTTCTTGAATGTTCATATATTATTTCCACATTCAAATATGGCAAAATATGGCCTTACTCTTGACTCTCTTATCTTTTTCTATACTCGAAGGGTTAACTCATACTCAATGCGAGTCCCTTTTATACGATATGTAATTCAAAAAAAATCAAATGACGCCGGATTTTTACTTAATGGTTTCACTGTTTTACTCAATAATATTTTGTTGTTGATTTTAAAAGATATATATATTTTGGTCATTTCTAATAGCTCTGTGATAGTCAGGTGAAGTACTTACTTTCAAATTCGCGGTCTTTTAAAAAGCAAAGTGTAAAAAAGCATTTTTCATTTTATGTATTCATCCGAGCAGTCTTGCGAATTTTATCCTGGGTTGTAAAAATTGTAAGTTTTTTTTTTCCCCCTTTTGAGTGCAGTTGCTCGGTAGGGACGTTTGAGCTATCCGCATACTGGCTTGAGAACATATCTTCATAAATATCCAAATTGCTGCAGCTATTATCTAGAAGACATTTATAACATTTTGTTAACTCGAAATTTTTTATAATCTTTTGTTAAATGAAGACTTACAAATTATGCTGTGGAGTTTGGGAAATTTTCATTAATAAAACAAAATAGTAGTTTCTGCTCTTGTTTGTGTATTATTTCATTCACTTTCACACTATCATCACATTATTTATATCATTTGAACATGGGTGCCAGCAATTAGGGATGAATTATATTTACATTAAAAGAAATTGTCCCCCCTCCCCTTTTTTTCCTTAGCACCTATGTTGGAATATGTCATCTTTTTGCATGCTTAACATTAACTTTGATTTTTGTTTCTAAGTATTTTAACAGTCGTTTATTTTACTTTGTTTAATCAGAGATAGCATGTCTTCTCAATCAATCAAATGAAGTAACACCCCCATCCACCAAACAAGTTTTACTTTTAATTGACTGGAACACAAAAGCCTTTTATGTGATGTTCTATGACACTGGGTTCCAGTAATTTTAAACTTCGGCTTTCAATTTATGTATATTTGAATATAAAAGATCATTATGTATCTTGATATAAAGTACAGTGAAACCTGTGTATAACGATACTGTCTATAACAATAACCTGTCTATAACATTTTTTTTTTTTTTTTTGGCCCCAGCAAAATGTCAGCATGAATAATCAAACTGTCTATTTTGGTATTTTTTTTAGGTCCATATAGTATTGTAGTAGACAGGTTTTACTGTATCAACTTCCAAAAAAAAAAAAAAATAGGGTTTAAAAAGTATGGGACTCTATCCTTTTTATTTGGTTCGCGGACATTTATATTGTCTTTTAGGAAGAATCGGATTAAAATAAGTGTTAAGATAAGAACTAAATAAAAACTCTGCTTTCCCTTCAGTAAAAAATAAAAGTTTAGTAGCAAACTCATAATTGTAACAATATAAAAATTCTACTTCCACTGGAACAAAAGGAACTTGATTAAAATATGCAAAAACAACTCTTAACTAGCTATTTGAAAAAACGACTTAAAACCTCAGTTCCTGGGTTATATCACATAAATCTTGTTGAAGTTATGATTTTGTTGTATTAAGGTGAAAGGATAAATTTCAGCAGAAAAGAATTTGTACTCTTTTTATGAACCTCAAAAATCTTACAAAAAGCACCTAGGAACCGCAAATTTTGTTCGTTGTAATGACAATGTCGTCGTAATGGAATTCAAGCACTGTAATGGAAGCTAAATTGAGACTTAAAAATGTATACCACTGAAAAGGATATTTCAATTTATTCGTATTTAGTTACGTTCCTATCAATTTTTCTGAGGCTATACTCCCACTAATCCATCCCGCACAACATGTGTATGCGATCATATACATACTATGTCATAATATGAAGAATTGAATTAGTGAAGCTTGAGGGTATACGCTATATGTCTAAAAAATGTTTGAGAGTGTATACCCCTGTTCATATTCATTGTAACAGGATTTTACTATATTAAAATTAAAATTCTGATGAGGGTCATTCCATGTCAACTGACTTGATTTCTTAAATCATCCCCACTCGACCACCTCCAAATTGGATGAAATTTTATATAGGTGTAGAGATGGCCTTTGAAACTAACCCATGCAAATTTTCACGTCTGATCAGCTTTGTGAAATGAACTTCCATGCTTAGGCTAAGGTTGCAAGAAATTTTATCAAACTAGAAGTCTGAAACTTTGGGAGCGAAAAGTACATTTGGCTGTTAATTCTATTCTAGTATGTTAATGAGTTTGAGCTCATGTATACTTATGAAAAAACGTAATGGGGAAATTTTTTCCTGGATTTCGGGCTATCGTAGATTATGAAGAAAAACAAAATACTTGTTTTTAATGCATGGTTCGCAGACCTCCTACTTTTTCCTATTTTCCTACTTTTTTAAAATTTTTGAAAAATATCCTGTTTTTTCCTATTAATTCCTTTTTTTTTTCAATGCATAATCTTCAGGCATCGCAGCGTTCCTATATTCCTATATTTTCCTATATTTCTGAAAAAGTTCCTATAATTCCTATATTTTCCTATATTTTCAGTTTCCGATTCCTTTTTTTTTTACTTTTCCCCTCGACTTATGGCTACCGCCTTTTCCGCGATCCACGTGCAGCCGCCATTTTATCTTTCCTACTGTGCAGGGCTCCCAAATGGTTCGCTTTTCCCGCCAAAGTCCGTGTTTTATGTTTAAGTCCGCTTCAGACTTTTAACATTATGGTCTGATTAGTTCGCTTTTATATTGTTTTTACTTAAATATCAGATTTTAAAAGTTTTTCATTTCGTTAAAAGTTACTGTTCTCCCAAGCACGCCGCCGCAGCGCGTGTTAAACAAAGTTCGTACGCCCATGAAAAACCTTGAAAAGTTCTGGGGGGGGGGGGGGGGAAGGTCACACACACACATTTTCTAGTGTTTGAAAACCTTGAAAAAGTATAAAAAGTTTCTTTATTGCTTGAATTTATTTATTGTTTGGATTGTGCTTGTAATTCTTTTAAAAAATTTCATTAGTGCAATTTTCTGAACATATATATTCGATATGATTTATCGCGAAAAATTGCTTTCGTGATTGAGGTTTCAATCCTTTTGCATCTTGTTAATATTTTGATTCTTTTTACAATCCAAAGTGATTTTGACATGTGCTTACCTTAGCTTAGCTTATTTTTCGTTTAATTTCAATAATTAATGAAGGAATTATTTTGGAAACCATGGCAACATTGAACTTACTCGGCTCGGACGCGGAAAAATGCTTCTCGCTTTTGAAATTTCAATCCTTTTGCATCTTGTAAATATGTTGATGTTTTCCACAATTAGAAGTTATTTTAGTATATGCTACTTTAGTTTAGCTTATTTTTCGTTTGATTTTAATAATTAACGAAGGAAATATTTTGGAAACCATAACAATAACATTGAGCTTATTCGGACTTCGCAGAAAATTGCATCTCGCGTTTGAAATTTCAATCCTTTTGCATCTTGTGAACATTTTGATGTTTATGGCAATTTGAAGTTATTTTGACGTATGTTTCTATAGATTGGCTTATTTTTCGTTTAATTTCAATAGTTAACCAAGGAAATATTTTGGAAACCATAACAATAACATTGAGCTTATTCGGACTTCGCGGAAAATTGCATCTCGCGTTTGAAATTTCAATCCTTTTGCATCTTGTGAACATTTTGATGTTTTGACAATTGGAAGTTATTTTGACATATGTTTTTATAGATTAGCTTATTTTTCGTTTAATTTCAATAATTAATGAAGGAATTATTTTGGAAGCCATGTCAACATTGAACTTACTCGGATTTCGCGGAAAAATGCTTCTCGCGTTGGAAATTTCAATTCTTTTGCATCTTGTAAATATTTTGATGTTTTCCACAATTGGAAGTTATTTTGACATATGCTACCTTAGTTTAGCTTATTTTTCGTTTAATTTCAATAATTAACGAAGGAAATATTTTGAAAAACCATAACAACATTGAGCTTATTCGGAATTCGCGGAAAATAGTTTCAATCCTTTTGCACCTTGTAAACATTTTGATGTTTTTGACAATTGGAAGTTATTTCGACATATGCTACTATAGATTAGCTTCTTTTTCGTTTAATTTCAATAATTAACGAAGGAATTATTTTGGAAGCCATGGCAACATTGAACTTAATCGGATTTCGCGAAAAAATGCTTCTCGCGTTGGAAATTTCAATCCTTTTGCATCTTGTAAATATTTTGATGTTTTCCACAATTGGAAGTTATTTTGACATATGCTACCTTAGTTTAGCTTATTTTTCGTTTAATTTCAATAATTAACGAAGAAAATATTTTGAAAACAATAACAACATTGAGCTTATTTGGACTTCGCGGAAAATAATTTCAATCCTTTTGCATCTTGTAAACATTTAGATGTTTTTGACAATTGGAAAATATATTGACATATACTACTTTAGATTAGCTTATTTTTCATTTAATTTCAATAATTAACGTAGGAATTATTTTGGAAACCATGGTAACATTGAACTTACTCGGACTTCGCGGAAAATTGCTTTTAATGTTTGAAATTTCAATCTTTTTGAATCATGTAAATATTAAAATATTTTTCCCAATCGAATGTTATTTTCCCATATTCCTACTTAGATTAGCATGTTTTAGGTTTAATTTAGTAGAAAATAAATAAATTTATTTTATGGGAAGCATGCCAACATTGAACTTGGTTCGTGAAAATTTGCTTCTCTGAGCTTTCAATCGTTTTGCATCTTATAAATATTTTTATATTTATGGCAATTAGAAGTTATTTTGACATGCTACGTCAGATTAACTCGATTAAATTTTTACTTAAATAACTAAAAAATTAATATTTTTTGTGTTGTTTAATTCAAGCTTATTTAGTTTTCCAAACATAATTTTGATTATCATTAGCTTATTTTCGGTTATTACTGTTTTTTTGTGTGGGAGGGGGAGGGGTATTAAATTTAAACAATTGAGCATATAACATTTTAAAGTAGCGTCTGTATATAAAACAAAGTTGAATTATGTAATTATATGAAGTTGAATTTGTACATCATTTCATTGTCATGATGCCTGCTGCTGTTGTTGTCGTGTGCCAAGTAGGCTGGCAATTTGAGGTGCACTGCTTCACTTTTCCAACTGTAGAGTAATTTGGTGTGAAGTCCGACTTCTACAGTACACACATGCCATAAGGACCCGTTTATAGGGGACAAGGACAGGAGAGAGAAAGTACGTCCATGCCCGAGCCTGGATTCGAACCCGGACCTTCCTATCGCAGTCAGACTTCTCTGACCACTAGACAAGGCAGGCGGCATGATGCCTGCTAAAGGGGGGAATTTGTTCCCCCCCCCCCCCATAAAAGTTCAAAGAACTCATGGCCCTGCAATCATGGATTTTTTTTTTTAGTGTAAGCTTTATGATTCTTGAAAATATACTTTGAATATGAAAATTGCAAAACTATGCCTCATGTGATCTGCTTCTCTTTGTGATTGAGAATTTCAGACTTTTTAGGGAAACTTTCAATACAGTAGATCTGTTTGGTGTGTGATGGATTCATATCAGTGGAGAAGGGATATAAATGCTATTAAAGAAGCACTACAATACAGAAAAACACAAAAATAATTATAAACTATAGAAAGATGAAGCACAGCTTCATCTATCCTTCAGTGAGACTACCAGCATCCCTGGTTCAATTCAAAATGTATCATTACGCCCATTTAGTTCTATGGAGGCTGCCTTAAGTGCTGCGCTAAGTGCCTCCCCCCCCCCTCCCATCCAAATGTTTGTGTAAATAATATTATTCAATGGATAAAAAGATCAGTTGTGCAGAAGGTGATAAAGGAATTGTATCATTAAAAATCAGTATTATGGTTAATTAACAAATTATTTTCAGGGATTTAGCAGCAGGCAGCTAATTTGCCTTTTGATGCTTCCTTGTGTTTAAATGAATGGTCCTCTCAAGATCCTCTTTTTAATCCCAACTGGTCCTCTTAGTCCTCTTTTTGATTGAAATTGGTCCTCTTTTACCCTTTTCTAAAACTAAAATGTGTTGGGAGCCCTGCATTAGTTTCTAGAAAAGTGAAATTTTATCTGCACAATTGCATTCGAACCTCATTGATTTGGAGGCCTTGGTATGAACTTAAAGAAACGGTTTTGATTACTAAAATGCAGTTTCCTAACGACTTCTCATTTATTTATTTTGAAGTAATTTAAAAACCTATTTTAACTTAAATTTTCCAAAATGCATGTTTTTGTAAACAAGTGCAAGGTTCTATTTATTAATTTTTTTTATGAAAGTAATAAAAACTAACCCCCCCCCCCCCCCTCACTTTTTGTACTTTAAAACTTTGGGACAGTGGTGGCCACCAAGTTTTTTAGGTCTGGATTATTTTGCTTTAATGACCAAATATTTCTAAATCAAATATATATTTTACTGGGTGTCCTTCTAAGTCATGGGAAATCGTGGATTTCAACTATGATCGAATTTGGTACTGAAAAGTCAGGATTTTCAGGGGGGAAAAATGGTCAAAAAGTATCATATCAGAGATTTTTCTAAAAAAAAAAAAACACAGTATACATTTAAATTTTTAATTTGCATGCATTTAAATTTTTACCTGAACACTTTTTTCTAGAAAAGAAAAGGAAATTCACAATAATTTCTTTTTCACAAAAATAAAGAAAATTCACAAAAAATATTTTGCTTTTTCGCATAACAGGGACTTAAAATATGAAACCTGGATTGACCCCTGATATTACTGTGACATGTGACTTTGATTTCAACATAGCACATGTTTCAACAACTTATAAAACTTTAAGTTTGGCTTTTACTGCATTGTCAAGTGATAACATAAATTAGAACCGAACTTCACGAATTTCATTCTACTGCACAGCTTGCCCATCGCAGTATCGGATCATGCAAAATCTTTCATTAAAAATTAGATTAGTGACACAACTATTTTAAGAAAGATTTGTGTTCATCTACAAAGAGTTTCGTCTATTTTTTTTTTATTTTTAAAGAAGTATGCCTTAATATGTTTAGTACAAATTACAGTTTTACGCTCTTTTACTGTTTGTAAAATTGATTTTGTGTGTATTTTTAGACTTATTTATGCGTATGTATTGCACTTATGTCAGGTAGTGTAATTACATGTTTTTAATCGAATAGTAGTATTGCATTTTGAAAAAAAATGTCATACTGGCGAGCTTTGTTATGGAAATTCCTGTATATCCTTTTTTTTTTTTCAAAATATTCCTATATTATTTCGAAAAATTCCTATATTGTTTGCAGAAAATTCCTATATTTTCCATCGAATTCCTATATTTTTTTCAGAAAATTCCTATATTTTCCTATATTTTTGTTGGCAAATGTCACTTCTATCCCTGAATCTTGCTTCCGGCTTTTTACACTGATTACTGTATTTTTGATCACCTTATCTACAGTTTATCTGCTATGAAAGTGCAAAATTAATGATGCACCGATTATCTGTGCTTTTTTTCCTCTCAAAGTTAAAACTATCGAACCTCAATTTACAGCAAAAAAAAAAAAGACTGCGTGCCTGAAAGGGATTTTTTTTTTTACACAGATTTCCTTTTATGGATATATTTACATATCCCATAGATTGAAGATATGTAAATTAAACAACCTTACAGATAAAGAAAAAGCTGTCTCTGTTTGCTCCCCCCTCCCCTCCAAAGTACAGTAAAACTAAGCGAAAAAAAAAGGCAAAACACAAACATTCCCCCCAAAAGAGTTTAAATATGGTGCAAATAACTTCTTACCTTTCCAACAAGAAGGGGTAAAAAGTTCCAGCATTTTGTGTGTTAGGTTTGGGGGGGACAAGAAGAATCGTTTTCTATTTAAAATTCTATTACTTAAAAAAAATTACTCAAAAATCGCAGAATCCACACTCTATAACAGTAAAATAATAAACTCTAATAAACAAAAATGCTAATTAACCGGGGAGGGGAAGTTCCGTGGCGTAGATTGTGCCGTTGGAATTTTTAAGGAAAATTTTTAAAGACCTTTTTTTTTAGGGCTTTTATTCTGGAAGGGTATTTTGTAACGCTTGAGGGGTGCTCCATCGCTTTTTATTGGGGGTGGGGAGGTAGTTTGCATTTTAAAATCAACGACTGCATTGAAGTACACGAACAAATTTCACTGATTTTTAACTTTTTTGAAATCGATTAAAATGCCTCACAAGCTCAATGACAGCTGGCGTAGCTACAGTTTCTGCCGCACGAGCGATTCCCCTATTTGCCGCCCCTTCATTAAGACATATCTAATACATTAATCCGTCAAAAAATATTGAACTTAAAATTCAAAACTTCATTTAAGGAAGTAAAGAGGAAATATTTTAATCTGTATTCCCCCTCCAAGACAAAAGGTGGAGGGGGGGGGTCGGGTGCCAATCTTATGAGAAATATTCTAAATTTACGTCAAAAATTGCAATTAAAAGTAGCGTTTGGGGGGATGCGGTTCTCTCTTGAATCTTCATCAAAACTGAAGCCAGTTTTAGCCTTTGATGACTTTAGGAAGTCACAGGGGTGCCCATCCCCCCCCCCAAGCTCAATGGCGCAAGTTCCCCCCCCCCCCCCCCCAAAAAAAAAAAAAATTCACAGCTCTCTAGCTTTTAAATTAAGTTAAACGTAACACTTTTTAGAGACACACATTGCCAGTTAAATTTGCATCATTTGCAATAATTTAATGAATCACTCAAGACAATTCAACAAAATAAAGTTGCTTGAGATAAAAAATAAAAAAAAAAGTTACAAGCGAAAACGAACTGCTTGCATTTCCAACAACAATTAAAAGTACAAGCAATAGTTTTTTGTAATAAATTTAGGATCTTGCGAATAATCGCTGATAATACTAAAATTAGTTTAGCTGCTTGCTCAGAACTTTAAATTTGAGTGTTACTGCGAATATATTTGTTCAATTTATTGCATGTGTCGGCAACATTTTGTAATTCATGTATAAGCTTCAGTTAAAATGATAACATTCAATTTTTCAGGGCCGTCGCGAGATAAAAAAAATTCTAAGAGGGAAGGGTTTAAGTTTTAGTAAGCTCTCATCCGACCTTTTTTCCCTTAATGTATTTTATAACATAGAGAGAGGGGATTCAAGGTAATTTTAAGGAGAGGAGAGAATTGGTGACCCTCCCGTGGAAACTTTTTGAAACTGAAACTTTAAAAACACAATTGCAGATTACTTCGATTATGTCAGGAAAAGGGTGACTCAGTGACTCTGTTTTGGAACTTTTTCGAAAATTGTAGTTCTAAAAATGCAGTTTTAGACAACCTTTAGTAATGTTAAAGACAGAAAAGGTTTCCGTTTCTCTTCCGCTGCAGTTTTTCGAAATGCAAAACTCCACCAACGCAGTTTTAGACAAAGGTTTCGTAATAGTAGGGAAGATGGATTCCCCTCCCCCGGAATTTTTTTGAAATTATAGTTCTAAAAAGCTGTTTTAGACGATATTTGGTAATGTTTGGCGAAGGAGAGGCTTGGTGACCCTCCCACGTCATTTTTGGATTGTCTTCGGTTATGTTAGGTAAAGAAAGTTCGGGTGATCTTCCTGGAAAATTTTTGAAAATAAAGTGTTGAAAACGCGATTGAAAGCCATCTTTACCCCATTATAACAATCCGTTTCTCAAAATTGAAGCTCCTTAAACGCAATTTCAGCCGAGCTTCAATGATGTTATAGGAGGGGAAAGGGTTTAGAAGCTCTTCCACGCACTTTTATTGAAATTGTCGTTCTGGAACACAGTTTTGGGCGATCTTCAGTAAAGTTTGGGGAGGGGGGGGGGGTTCGGTGGCACTAACTTTCGAAATTAAAACTTCAACAGCAGTTTTAGACGATCTTTGGTAACGATAGGGAGAAGGGGGTAATGTTAGGCAGAGAAGTTCCGTTACCCTCTGCGGCAACTGTCTGAAATCGGAACTCCAAGAACGTAATTGTAGATTGGCTTCAAACATGTTAAGGAGAGAGATGGGGATTTCTTGAAATTTTATTGCTAAAAACGGGATTGTACGCTATTTTTAGTAACACTACGGACTGGCAGTTTTTCGAAATTGAAGCTGCATAAATAAATAAATAAAAAAAGATCCGAATGTCCTATGAGCAGATGTCCCTTACAACCATAAGGGGACCAAAGGTCAAACAAACCGTACAGAATAACGAGCAAGAATGTTTTTCAGTGAATGAAAACGTTTGCGATCTTTAGCAAAAATAAATTTCAGAAAGTAATATAGGCGTGAAAGCGTTACCACTAAAAATTAGTGGTAATTGGTTTGGTGTGATATCAAAAAAAAAAAAGAGAGAAAAGAAAAAGGTCCAGTGTGGGATTCGATCGTGCTATCTCTGGAGCACAAAATCGCACTTTTACCAACTAGGCTAGCGGGGGCTCGTTAAAAGATTGACATTTTAAACTCATAAGGCGTCTAGAAGACTCCATGGCGACTTTAAATCGATTTTTCTCAAAATTTTTTCAGTATTGCGTCGTATTACTTTAATCACATAAGATACTAGGGGTCCTCTTTCACCACAAAAAAAAAAAAAAATTGACACAAGTCTCCGACCCCACGGTCGTGCCGTCTCCTTGTGAGTATAGAAAAATCAGAAGGCTCATCCTAAAATGATCAAAGTACTGTCTGACCATCAATTACATGGAAAAGCTAATATCCGGTTTATAGGCGGAAATGGACGCCTATAAACCTGTGCACTTTTGCCTCTCTGTTATTTAGCCTTTAGCCTTAGTTTTGTAAAAATGAAAATTTGCTCACAGCAACATTTTAAAAATCTTAAGTATATTCGATCTATACTCTCACGGCAAAAACTGATTTATTTATTCACAACAACGTTTTGAGCTTACCATTTTGCTTTTACGTTCCTGAACAAAATGAAAATATTCTATTTTTGTTGTTTCCATGGTAACTATTTTTGTTTCCCCTTATTTTATTTTTGAAAATGCAATGAATAAAAAAGGCACTAGTGAGATTATAAAACGCGTGCATCAAAATCCCATCGTTATTTTCCCTTCTCCCCTGCTAGTTTCATTCAGATGGAATCGTGGTCAGTCAAACAGTAAGCTCAGAAACCAATTTAGTTGTGACTGGAGTTATTTAACTGTTAAGAGCGCTGGAATGATATCAAAAACTAAATCCCTGTGAAGCCCCCCCCCCCCCACAAAAAAATAAAGTCCAAATTGACTGCAACTTCCTTTGTCTTTAATTAAGTTACTTCAACCTTTGGATTGGACAAATTTGGATATAGTTTTAACCCGGAATTCCCTCATTACAATCTAAATCATAGCATCGTCTTGTCATACGTGTATAGTACAGTGATGGAAGATGAAAGATTAAATATAAAAATTATTATATTTTACAAAAAGGGGGAAAAGGCGAGCTTGAGTAAAACTAAAAAAGTAGGTAACATAGTCCATTCTCGACTACACTACTGTCTAAAACTAATTTAAATCAAAATGTATCTAATTTACTTGATTAAAATAGTAGCAATTGCAAGTAAATTCTTTAATTTCATAGTATTGGTTTCAGAAAATGATGGTCACGGACGCAATGAAGGTCACTGCGCCCCCACATTGCACCTCCCCCTAATAAATTCCCCACTGAAGCTTTTTGCTAATAGCTAGTGTATAAGTAAAGCGTTCTATTAAAGCAAAACAATTTGCCGTTATTTTTTATCTTTATCTTTATTATTACTAATAATAAAGCTGAAAGTCTCTCTGTCTGTCAGGATCTCTGTCGTGATCTCTGTCCGGATCTCTGTCTGTCAGGATCTCTGTGACGCGCATAGCGCCTAGACCGTTCGGCCGATTTTCATGAAATTTGGCAAAAGTTAGTTTGTAGCATGGGGGTGTGCATCTCGAAGCGATTTTTTGTAATTCGATGTGGTTCCTTTTCTATTCCAATTTTAAGAACAAAATTATCATAAGACGGACGAGTAAATTCCGAAATTATCATAAAGTGGAACCGTAACATGGGCACAAGCCAATTGGCGAGAGACGAAATTATCAAAACGTGGAACTGTAACATGGGCACAAGCCAATTGGCGAGATACGAAATTATCATAACGTGAAACCGTAACATGGGCACTAGCCAGTTGGCGAGATATCTTCTTTCTCTCTTTATCTTTATCTTCTTTATCTTATCTTTAAAGCTGAAGGTCTCTCTGTCTGGATCTCTGTGACGCGCATAGACCGTTTCTATGCGCCGGTCCTAGACCGTTCGGCCGATTTTCATGAAATTTCGCACAAAGTTAGTTTGTAGCATGGAGGTGTGCACCTCGCAGCGATTTTTCGAGAATTCGATTTTGTTCTTTTTCTATTTCAATTATAAGAACAATTTCCGCAGCAAAATTATCCTAAGATGGTCGAGTAAATTACGAAATTATCATGACGTGGAGTAGTAGAGCGAATGAACGTCCAATTGGCAAGAAATTCATCATCCATTATTTGTAAATGTACAGGCGAACCAAATGACCTTTTAATTTTCTACTACGGGCAAAGCCGTGCGGGTACCACTATTACTAATAATAAAGCTAACAGTCTGACTGGATCTCTGTCCTTATCTCTCTGTCAGGATCTCTGTGACGCGCATAGCGCCTAGACCGTTCGGCCGATTTCCATGAAACTTAACGCAGAATTAGTTTGTAGCATGGGAGTATGCACCTCAAAGCGATTTTTCGAAAATTCGATTTTGTTCTTTTTCTATTCCAATTTCAAGAACATATTCCCGAGGAAAATTATCATAAAATGGACGAATAAATTACCAAGTTATCATAATGTGGAACCGTAACATGGGTAAGCCAATTGGCGAGAAATTCACCATACAATTTTTTGCAAATATACAGGCGAACCAAAAGACTTTTTAATTTTCTACTACGGGCAAAGCCGTACGGGTGCCACTAGTCTTGAATAAAATTTCTAACTGTTTTTATTGATTGTCATATCTTTAATAAACATGGAACAGCTTTGTAGCTCTTTTTTCATAGTTACTTTTGTAATTATGATATTTTATAGTTGAAATTTCCTTCCTTTTTTAGAATATTATTTTCCTTTTTTTTTCTTATTTTTTAAAGCATAATTTTCCTATTTATGAAATTTTTGCTCCTATTTTTTCTATTATTTTTTTTCCAAAAACTGTCTGAAGAGCCTGTTAATGGGTTACAGTTGCAGAGCCCAGAGCGTAAACATTGATTTTCTAAAAGATATTGTCATCCGAAGTGTCTGACGAAACCTTTCACATGAAAAATAGTTTTGCACCATGTATTCTTTCTTTTCTTTCTTTTTTTTTTTTTTTTTTTTTGAGGAATTCACCCTTATTCTTTCTGTTCAACTCCACTTTCATTGTTTAACATTATTGAAAGTTAAACAATAATTAAAAAATTCCAATCCAATACTTTCGTTATTTTTCCCTTGTTTTTAACTGTATTAGACACTAGTTTTAGAAATTCCATATATGCCAGCTAATTTTCTCTGGCTTTCTCCATTTTCAATTACTTTTAATCTTTCATACTTTTAATTAATCTCAAGTCCCACTAACTTTCTTTTTGAATCCTTTTTATGTAAAACTTATAGCAACTGGATAACGGCTCCAGAAATTGAAGAAAAAATAGAAAAAAAACTAGCACTAAGGCTTATTCGCTTTACAAATAAACACTGCTGGCCGCTAGTAAGGGACCCTACATATTTTGTTGCAGGGGGGCCCAAAATGTATTGATCCGGACCTGCTCCTTTTAGCAGAATTCCTGTGTTGCCACAACATATTGCAACTGAAAGAAAAAACTTTGAACTTTTCTACTGACACCTATTTTCATTGAACAGAATACAAAAAGGTATCTCAAATAGAACAACAAATGAAAAACGTCTGGAGAATAAAGAGCAGCATAAGCTTTATGCTGCTGGTTTAGTTAGTAAAATGCTAGTATGTCATCAAAGCATTAAAAGCATTCTTTGAAAGCTATCAAAAAAATAATAATAATAATATTATTATTATTATTATTATAAATAAATAAATAATAAAATAAAATAATATGCTGAAGAAAGTTCAAAAAAATAAACCAAGTGGTCAACTTACAAAGGGTTTTTTACAATACTCCAGACCAAATTTGGCGTACATTAGTAGTCAAGATAGATAGGTGGTCAACATAGAGAGGTGATCAAGTTACAGAGGTTTTCCTTCATTATATGAGATAGAGCTAGTTCCGTTCCTGATAAAAACGGTCAACATAGGCAGGTGGTCAACTTTACAGGCTTTATTGTACCATTAGAAAGAGCAGATTTTTTCCTAATAAAATAGTTTTGTTTTTCTATGGTGTTTTTTTCGGATAAGAATGAAAAAATGAAGTTGAAACACTCACAACAAATTGCCATTCTTAGGCTAAGGTTGCAGAAAATTTTATCACCATTCACACTGAAAGTATGAAATTTTGAGAAATTAAAAGTCCTTTTGGTTGTCAATATCAACAAATATTTTCGTGGAAAAGCGTTATAGAGCGTAAATACTGATTTTGTAAAAAATATTGTGATCCAAAGTGGCCATCAAAATTCTTTAAATGAAAAATAACCTATTTTCAAAGCGCTGTTGCTCAGGTTCGTCACTTTCAATCTTCTTTTCGTTAGTACCATTAGACAGAACAGATTTTTTTTTTCTTTAAAAATAGGTATTTTTTCTTCGATGATGCTTGTTCTCTAAGGGAAGTCTCCATGGAAGGGGAAATGAGGGAAATGTCCCCCCCCCCCACCACCAAAAAAAAAATCCCAAGTGTACCTGAAAATTTTTAGAACAGAATACAGTATAATTCTTCCGTTTTTTAAAACTTGAACTTCAAGAAAAGCGCCATGAAAAGCAAAGATAAAATTGCAAAAGCAGATTCAAATAAAACTATAGGAATGCCCCCCTCCCCCTCAAAAAAATCCCAAGTGTGTACCTAAAACAGTTCAAAAAACAGGAGTACAGAATTTTTTTTCCCGTTCTTTAGAACGTGAACTTAGGCATCAGGAAAAGCAATTAGACATCAGCAGAAGTGGATCCACGAAGGGGAACTGAGGAAATGCCCCCCCCCCCACTATCATATATACCTAAATATTTTCACAACAGAGTGCAGAAAAATTCTTCTATTTTATACAACTTGAACTTGAAGAAAAGCGATTAGAAAATACAGAAGCGGATCCATGGAGGGGGAACTGGAGGAATGTTCCCCTCCTAAAAGGTACCTAAAAGATTTTAAACAGAGAGCAGGAAGATATTCATGAAATAGCCCAGGCAATAAAGGTTTCGTGTCGCAACTAATTTAGGGAAAGTTGAATTTTTGCAGGATGTTAGCACATAAAGTATACACTAAAAAAACACAAAGTCCCGACCCCCCACAGCTCTTGCTTTTTTCCCCACCCCCTCCGAAACATTGCAAGAGCAGTACTATGATTATTCGTTTTTGTGTCGCAACTAATTTAGGGAAAGCTGAATTTTTGCAGGATGTTAGCACATAAAGTATGCATTAAAAAAACACAAAGTCCCGACCCCCACCGCTCTTGCTTTTTCCCCCACCCCCTCCGAAACATTGCAAGAGCAGTACTATGATTATTCGTTTTTTGTGCCGCAAAAAATAAGGGGAAAGCTGGGGTTTTTTTTTTTTTTTTTTTTTGCAGGATGTTAGTATTTAAACTATACACTAAAAAAAATCAATGTTCCGACCCCCCACCCCCAATCCTTCCGAAACATTCCAAGAGCAGTACTATGGTTATACACTTACAGCTCAAAAATCAATCATGTTACTGAGGAGTTTCTTTTTTTATTACCACCAGAGTCTTGTGTTTACCACCAGATTCAAACTTCGTTAGGTTTTAAACTTCCCCCAGAAGAGTCGGGTTGTCAGTTTACTTCAATCAACAGACTGCTTCCTAAGCTCATGGAGATTACCTCTGCTCTAAGTGCGCTTCTCCAACTAATATCTTGCAATTGTAAAACTTAATGAGTTACAAACTGTATCTGTTGTAAAGCTTGATTCGATTGCACGTCAGTGTGTGGACACTGTAGTGGAATGCACGGTAGCAATATTTTCGGACCAAACCAACGAAATATTAGAAGATGACCCCTTATAAAAGACTAAAAATAGTAACCAAAAGTAATATTAAACATTAATAATATCCGCTGCGAGGAAATAATCAGTTGGAATATACTACAGTGAAACCTGTGAAAGTTGACCACTTGCGGTGCACTATTTTAGTGGTCAACTTAAACAAGTGGTCAACTTATAAATGTTAATTCGTATGATATAGGACTAATTCTGTACCTGAAAAAAGCAGTCAACTTAGACATGTGGTTAACTTACAAGGGTGATCAACTCTTGAAAGGTTTTACTGTATTCCTTATTTATTTAATGCAAGACTTAAATACACTCCCCCGACTGCTAGGCAGGTTTCACAGCGTCTGCCCATGCTGAGAATGATAGTGTCAGTGCGTTGTTGAGGCATTACTGCCCATTCGTCTTGCAGCGCCAATCGAAGCTCCCGAATCGTTACTGGTGGTAAGGTACGAGCTGCCAAGCGTCTGCCTAGAAAATCCCATACATGCTCGATGGGATTGAGATCCGGAGATCGTGCCGGCCAATCCATACGTTCAATATCCTCACTCTGTAAGAGCTGTTCGGCAGCTACTGTGCGATGACATGGTGCATTGTCGTCCATGAAAAGGAACTGCGGACCCATATTGCCTCTAAAAAGACGCACATATGGAAGAAGAATCTCGTTACAATAACGGGTCCCGTTGCCTGAACCTGCGTCGAAGATGTGAAGGTCTGTACGACTACCAAGCATGATGCCTCCCCAAACGAGAACACCGCGACCTCCATCCATTGTCCCTTTCAATGATGTTCGAGGGATGATTGCAGCTTCCCCGCTCTCTCCAGATGAGTATGCGATTAGAATCGCTACTCAGACTGAATCTGCTCTCATCTGTAAAGAGTACTCGTCCCCATTCATTGTCTCTCCAATTCCGGTGTTCCCGGCACCACAGAGAACGCCTTCTCCGATGGGCAGGCGTTAGAGGTACACACCGTATAGGGCGTCGTGCAAACAGACCACCACCGTGCAGTCTTCTGGCCACGGTAAAACGCGATATCGGTCGTCCAGTCGCCTGTGTCGTGTGTCTAGCGATTTCTCCCGCTGATGTCTGCCGCCTGTTTCTTCTGGCCTGTAAGACAATATACCGATCATCTGCGGGTGTGGTTCCTTGTGGACGACCACTACTGAACCCCCGGATAGCTGTTCCTGTAGTTTGAAATTGTCTCCAAAGTCGTGAAACGATGCTGTGAGCAATTCCGAACTCTGCAGCCACACTTGTCACACTGCGGCCTTCCTCCAACTTCCCAATGATTCGACCTCGGGTAAAAACATCCAGATGTCGTTTAACAGATTGATTATTCGCCATTTCTCGCTGAGACAGCAACTCAGTGTGATTTTAACTGCTATACGGCGTGCAATCTCTTTGCCAGAAATACTAATCTTACACCGACAACATGCTTTATACTACTCAGACACTCCCCCATTACGTCTGCCTGCATATCTGCGCATGTGCTACCGTGCATCACCTTACTTAATCTCCTGATTGGCATAGGCGGATTTAGGACTGAGTTCCTGAGGGGGCAGGATTTTTTTTTTTTAGCAACATTTTTATTCCCCCCCCCCCCCCCCACTCCCATGTTTTTGTCTGTTTCCTGTGATGCATAAAACCATGCTTTACTTTTTTGTGTGTCATTTTCATTAATGTGTGTTTTCATGCTGTCCTTTTGAATTGACTTTAAGAGAGGGAGCTGGTATCAAGAGAGTGACGCAAGGCTCCCTTTTAAGTGGGAAATAGAATATCTCCAATTTTAGGGGGCCGGGAGTTTCTCCCCCGGAGAAAATTTTGTAAAATGGATATAAAATCCTGCATTTTGAAGCCTTATAAAGGTTGATTGGATAGACACAGAAATTGATAACTAGATTATACAGTTGTACAGTATTGTTCAAACTTTGTAAGAAACAGCCATTTTAAGTTTGAAAGAAAAAATAAACTAGATTTCTCATCACAACAATCTTTTTTTAACTATAAGTAGTGCAGAAAACGAAAAGGAATAGAGGTAGTGATAAATTTTTTTTTCCTGGCTAAACAGATTAACAATATGCAGTAGAAGTAATTGGAGCCTACTTTGCTTAGGATTTTCAAAGACTTATTTAATTATTTTCAAGGACTCTAGAATAAATAAAATTATTTAACGCACTTCATTTGTACTTTCCAGTCTCTGGTATTTTAGTACTTGATTGTAAATTTTTGCAGTCCTGTTCTAACTTTCATAAACTATAACTAACAACTTTTCTTCAGTTGCAAGTGGGGCAGAAAACGAAGCAGTGTGTATTTTTTTTCCGTGCTAAACACATAGACAATATGCAGAAGAAGTAAGATACAAGCAATCAATACAAAAGAATTTCCAAAATACTGCATTCGGGATTGAATAAATAGCAAGATATGAAACATGTGAGTCACAAAAATTTATTTCAAATAATATGTTACAAACGTGAGAACCATGATTTTTACATTTTTAATACAGAATGTGGCAACGAGCTGAATTTGACATATGTTGGCATTCCTCCCCCTCTACCATTTGTTAGAAATTTTAAAATTTAAGGTTTGTAGCCACGCGTTTCGAAAAATTCAAGGTTTTGAAGCACTTAAAAATGAAATTAGTTTTTTCAAGCAATTTCCATTTTTTAAGGAATCGTGAATTTTTTTTGGGAGTTAGGGACCCATTTCAAAGCAAGGGCCCTAAGCAACAGCTTGTTTATCTTATAGGCAAATTTGACCCTGTTTGTAATTCACTCTTACCTGTTAATTTTTGCTTGATTTTTTGTAATTTTTACGAAAATTCGTCAGTTTTTACGGTTAAAGAATTTTTACGATTTTACCAATCTTTGTTAGGTTTTTATAGACTTTTATTAAATTTCAGTAAATTTTTCCAAAACTTTTGATGACTCAATTATTTAGATTTCAATAATGATAAGGACTGACTCACTTAGACTTAGATGATTATGACTTACCTTACTTTTTAAGCAGTATTTATAAAGTAAGTAAAATTGTACTTTCCCTATAAGTAAAAAGATTTATTGAATCAGAACACTCAGATAACTGAAATTTATTCAGTTTGCGATAGTATTTATTCTCTCTCTCTCTCTCTCTTAAAAGAGAGAGAGAGAAAGGAAAAAACTTACGTTTTTTAGAATTTCTCAAAAGGCCAATTAATATACTAAGAACATAAATATTATGCACAAATAATACTTGGAATGTGGACACAAATCATAACGAGTAGCGCGAATGGGGGAGGGGGAAGCTTTTCCCCTTTGCTTTAGGTTCTAATTTGTTAAAATAATCGTCAATTATTATAAATGTGGCAGCTTAATGTATAGCTCGTTTAGCCTATATTTTCATCCATATACTTGCCCAAATGTTTTTCAGTCTAAAATAATGAATTTAGACGCATTTTCAGCACCCCAGTGACAGCTGTACTATTTGTATTTAATGTTTGTTTTTTTTTTTCCTTTTCTTTTCTCCCATAAGAAAAGGACATTTGCTTTTCTCTTCATGAAAATGAAATTTTCATTGAACTATTCAAAAAAGAAAAAGTCATGATTTTTTTGTTTTAAAATTTTGGAAGATGTGTTGTTACTGTATAAAGTCCTCCCAAAACTGGGGGGGCATTGCCCCTATGCCCCCCTATAAATCCACCCATGCCTTTCTGAACTATTCAAAAAGGAAAATATATATATATATATATATATTTTTTTTTACTTTTGGAAGATGTGTTGTTACTACATAAAGTCCTCCCAAAACTGGGGGGGGGGCATTGACCCCCTCTGCCCCCCCCCCCATAATTCCGCCCATGCTGATTGGTCTTTCTGTCCGCTCTGCCTCTTCGTTCAGCTGATATGCTAATTTTTCGACTTCGTCCTTAATTTTTGCACACCAGTGTAGTTAGCCAAACATTGACATTATTTTGCAGACTACTATCGGTGACACAAAGGAACTATAAACTTTGCTGACAAAAATTGTACAATGGTAGTAAAACTTAAAGTGAACGTCATTATATTGTTGCTCCATTTCAACTAAATGTCTGTCATTAAATTATCTCTTATATAATTAAAAACTGAGCGTTATCTAAGTATGTCCAAGCTTTTTCTCCCAAACGACAGTGAACTGACCATCGAACCAGGTATCGATGGATTCGTAATCTTCCCGTCTTCATGTTTGGATATTTAACATAATCCTTCGATAATAATTAGCGGAGGCATTAGCATAATTAATATTAAACTATTAATTATGAAGCTTGGATTTCGACATAAAATCCCTATTTTTCGAAGGCTTACCTCCATTCAAATTATTATTCAGTGCTTCATCTCAACTTTCCGCAACAACTCTTTTATTAAAATGCAGTGTTGCCAGATGGTCAAATCCAGATTTCCCCAATTCCCTTCCAACTTTTCCCCAAAAAGCGATGTTTTCTACCAAAATTCCCCAAATGCAAGAATTATTTTTCCACTAATATTTTCATAAAATGAATCGACTTCTAATATTTTTGTCTCTTGAAAAATTTTTTTCCCCCCAATTAGCCAAATTTCCTCATAAATTTCCCCAACTTTTTTTCCTTCACATTTTCGCTTTTTTTTTTTTTTTTTCTTTATCTTTACTGATAATAAAGCTGAAAGTCTCTCTGTCTGGATATCTTTCTGTCTGTCAGGATCTCTAACGCGCATATAGCGCCAAGACCGTTCGGCTGATTTTCATGAAATTTGGCAAAGAATTAGTTTGTAGCATGGGGGTGTGCACCTTTAAACAATTTTTTGAAAATTTGATTTTGTTCTTTTTCTTATGGGCAAAGCCGTGCGAGTGCCACTAGTCATAAATACAAGCGCCTGACCAAGAGATAAGAAATAACCAAATATTTTTTTCTACTCACATTTACTACTCTGCTTCTCAAACAATGTTCCCACTACTTCTTTTTTACGACGCGAATTTAAATACGAAAAAAAATCTTTTTTCCCGAGGTTTTCCCCAAGGAAAAAATTTTCCCCCAACGAATTCCCCTCAGAACCCATTTCTCCAAAATTTCCCCAGAGAGCACCAGATTTCCCCAAAATGGGGAAATTTCCCCCAATCTGGCAACACTGTTAAAATGTATACTGGTGAAGAAAATGATTGAGATGTAAGATCTGTTGCCATTTTTTCTTTTTTTTTCGAATATGAACAGATAAAATTCTTGTTCTTGTTTTAAGGCTTTTCCTGTAATCAGGGGATTTAAAATGTTTACTTTTCGGGGTTTTTCTGCAATCTGCCGCAAAATGTCACTGACTTTTTTTTTTTTTTTTTGGTTCAAGCCTGAGTGTTGAACTCGCGTCACTTGTCATAACTTTTATTTTCAAGGTGGACCGTGCAAAGCCGGGCGACGCAGCTGGTTACCTATAAATTTTGTCCAAACTTTTCTTCCAAAAACGTATAGATAAAAAGCTATAATTTGTTGAAGTTACTTTTTGTAGTGAGTTTTCTGTATATGATTAAGTTATTAAAATGGTGAAACTGAGCTATCTGCATAAAAAGTGTTATGTAATATAATTTGTTTATAAGAGGTCCCCAACATTTTCTTCCCGAGAGCCGCATATACAAGTAAAATCGTTCTCGCGGGGTAGAGCACATATAAAATTTGAAAATATTATACTTTTTTTTTTTTAATGAAATGGGAAAATACGGAAAAGGAAAAAATTGCAAATCAATAATTGTTGTTATCATTACTCGATGCTTATTTTGTTGAATGCAACCTGTTTTTCAGAAACCTATTTCTAAATATTTGACTCCTGATTTATAACATTGTCATTAATCGCACTCTTCGAGTTGTAACGTTTTAAAACGACGGGACACACGGATCAGCTTTGCGGGCCGGATGTGCAGTGGCGGATGGGGCCGGCGGGCAGCCGGGCAAATGCCCGGTGGGCCGCCTCGGTTTGGGCCGCATTAAATCTTTCAATTGAATAGTACCAAAAAAAAAAAAAAAAAAAAAAGAAAGAAATTTTTTTTTTTTCTTCCTTAAAAAAACTAGTGAAAAAAATCTGTCGCCTAGAAGATGTGAAATCAAACCACTTTGCGACACTGGAAAATCTAAAATTGGTTCACTCATTTTTGTAAACGGATTTCAAATCTTCGTAAAAATCTTAGGAAGACCCTTGCCTTCTTTAAAAAAAAAAAAAACTGTCGACTGTTATATGATGAAAGCCTTCTTTTTCTTCCCTTGTGGACCGGCCGACCACGCACTCGGCGCCAGACTAAGCAATCGATTAGCACCCCACCTCAGGGTGAAGGAAAAGGAGGGTGGGACCGTGTCTTTGATCTTTCAGTTTCGCCGCTTAGTGGCTAAAGGAGGGGGGAAACGGCCGTGTCTGACGTCATCCTGGAAGCACTGACTTGCGTATTTCCATAGCTCAATACTGGTTTGCATCTTCAATTTTAATTTTTCTGCTCGCACTGTTTATCGCACGGGCTCCCCTTGCCCGTGCCCTGGGCATGACATTTCCAAGAACCAGGAGAATTTTTTATACTTCATTTAAATTATTTTTCAAAAACTATCCTAGTGTTTTGAAATAAATTCTTTAATTCTTAGTATTTCTTCCTATATTGTTTTCCCTTTTTCGTTCGGTGAGGGGGGGGGGTGTAGTTTATAATGAATTTAAAACACAGAAGCAAAAATAAAATAACTAATGACGAAAATTAAGAGCAGCTGCAACATAGGTTTTGGTATAATTGGAAAAAAAGGGGTCAGACAGTGATAGGGGCGGACGGGCCCGCCGGCCGATGCGCCCTCAGTGTACCTTGGTTATTATTATTTTCTTTCTTGCACCCTCAAATTTGTGTGACTTCGTTTTTTTTTTTTTCATTCATTCTTTTTTTTTTATTTTTTTGCACCCCTTCAATCCTGAGCCTCTTTTTTTTTTTTCCTTGTTTCCTCAAACCTAAGCTCAGTTTTTCTTTCATCCCTTGAACCTGTGTACCTTCGGTTTATTTATTTTATTTTACTTAATTTTTTACGGACAATCCGAATAACGAAAGGCAATCCTGTGCGCTTTAGGGGTGTTCCCCCCCCCCCCCCTTAAACCTGCGGACTTTCGAGGGGTTTTTTTTTTTTTTCTTTTTTTTTTTGAAACCTTTGGGAGTCAAGGTTGGTTCTATCTTGGGGAATCCTGTCCGCCCCTGAATAGTTATGGATTTCAAAGTGGTTTTTTAAAAATTACCTTTGAATTCGAAATGTTATGCACTTTTTTGTTATTTCATAATCAATGATGTTTATTGAATGAAATTATTTAAGAATGTAAATTAATTGGAGATTAATAAAAAATATGCATATATTTGATGACTTGTGCATCTTTTCATTTCAATTCGGAGTGTGCTGTTTGAATATCTCTTTGAAATATAGTATGAGTTCTCAAAAATGTTTCATAGGATAATAAATCTCTTAATACAGCAGTTAAATATTGGAACAATGAGTGGTTTAAATGTCAAAGAATCAATATTTTTCCATTGTTAGTTGTTTTATCTATTTTGCAAATTTAAATATTTCATGGATTAATTTCTAGCAACATCTTAAACTGTTAAAAAACAAACGAACGAACAAAAAATCATTGGATGATGAACTTCAACGAATCGTTATGTGGTGTCATTTTCGGAGAATACATATTTTTATCATCTAGAGTTGTACATATATTCTACAAATGCAAACATTTCAGTATATGTATTCATTATAGTTTATTTCATTTATTTGTTCCATAATCATCAGTAATTACGTAGCTGATTATAATTTGAATTTTTATCATTGATAACCAGTTAAAAAGTCACAACAATAGTTCTTGGAAATATCTGTTTAAAGTAAAGGTAGTTGTTTTAAAAAATGTTTCAATTGAATAATATTCCTTTGTGGGGTTATTAATAAAACGTTATGTGCCAACCTGTTGTGTCAGTTTCGTATAACGCATATTTTTCCATCTAGAGCATAGTTGCTAGCTAGTTGCGCATATATTCTACAAATGCAATTTTTTTGCAGTATATGTATTTATTATAGCTTATTTCATTTATTTGAATCATAAACATCAGTAATTACATAGTTGATCATACTTTGAATGTTCATTAGTGGTACCCATTTGAAAAGTCACAGCCAATAGTTCTTGGAAATATCAGTTTAAAGTAAAGGTTTGATCTTAAAAATATTTCATAGGATAATTTTTTTGGGGGGTTATTAAAGAAACGTTATGTACCAACCAGCTTCTGATATTCCGTACATTTTCCTCTATAGTTATTTTAATATTCTGCAAAAATAATATTTTAATATATGTATTTATTGTAGTCATTTATGTACACAGCTATTTGCATTTTGAATCAACATAGTAGTTACAAAATCTTTCCATTATACACGATTAACAGTACTTGGGAAATATCTGCTTGTAATAACAGTAATTGCTTTAAAAATGCTTCATGAGGTATTTAATTTCTTTCATAAAAGACGTATAAATGAAGTATTACCATGTGGTAATCAGTTTCTGAGTATTTGTATTTTTTCCCTCTATGTAGTTGTATATATTTTATAAATGTAAATATATAACTATTTTGAACTAATATAGTTACTATATATTATTAAATTCAATCATTATTCATTGAAAAATTCGTTTTTTACTTCTCAGAATTAATATTAATTTATTATATTATTAATATTAATAATGATTCTTTCTCTCTTCTACAATTTTTTGAAGGTAAACTTTAAAGTAAATGAATAACAGTAATTTCTCTTCCAAATCAGGAAAAGATATTTTGTAGCAGTTTACGAATTTAATGACTCTCATAGATTACCATTTTCTTCAAATAAAATTATTTTAAGTTGTATTCAAACTTGGTTTAGTTTCATAATAATTATCGTTTGACATCACTCATGATCAAGTTTCGTTCTTCCATTTTATTCGAATTCAAAATAATTCTCGTAAAATATGGGTGAGACACTAGTATCAAAGAAGGTAAATTAAGACACGAAGACTTAATTTTTTTTTTTTTTTCCGAATTATGCTTTTACGTCCAAAAATAGGAGCGAAGCAATGCCATTTCCTATTGAAATCGTCTTAAAGTGCTCCGCGAGTGCTTCCGGAGCTACGTCACCAATTTCATACCCCCACAACCTGTTTCGGGAGATGGTCCAGATTGAAGCACCCAAAGCTTTGGGTAAAAAGAATACATTGTGCTCGAGTGTGCTGACTGTAAGACGTCGTATTAATAATGGGAAAGCTGCAGCTACCATTTCCAAAAAAAATAGCCCGGGTACAAATGGGTACAAGACATGCCCGTTTCAAAACTTTCAATCGATGGTCAAAAAAAAAAAAGTTTAACTATCAAACAGATTAATTAAATTACAAAAAAAAAAAATCCCTAGTGTAAATAATATCCATCTTGAACAATAAAATCATATGAAATTAAGAACTTTAATTTTGTGTGATGAAATGATGTCTGGAACTCAACTGGTTTATTCTAATACAAACGGATACTTACCTTTGAACCTTATTGCTCACATGACGGAAGGAAGTTAGACATAAACAAATAACTAAGTTTAATGTTTTGGTTTGGTTTATTGTTTGCATTATCCCAACACCAAAGTTTAGAATTTTGAACATGACTTTTTTCCACCTAGCTTGTACTAATCGAAACACTGTGAAACATACACATTTGGAGTTAGTGCTTTTCATATAAAAAGATAATTAGGTATGTGCATGTTCGTTACACAAATCCAACATTCACGTCGGATCTTTTACCAAATTTGGCACAGAGGTCCTATGATGTTCAGGAATTTTCTTAGGTAATCTGCTCTTGTTATAGTGAAAAAAATCAGGGTTTGCATCCCCAGAAATATAAATACACATTAATGACATGTTATAAGCATACAAAATTTTTTTTTTTTAATAGAATTATATCTTTGAATGCAGATTTAATATTACGGAAAGGTTCTTTACTGAAGATCTAAAACATGAGGCTCATAGTAGCGAGTCCTCTAGTCTGGTTTTATGCCGAAAAATAACAAAAAATGCAAAAGAAAAAAAATCCCCCCAAAAAAATTTTGTTTCGATGTTTTTAAAAATATTACCCCCTAGGGGATATTAACGCTCTGATTCTCCAAACTTGTTCCAAATGTTCATGCTTTTAAACGTTTTGCCTTTCTAGACCCTCAGAAGAATATTTATGACCGTCCGTATAAAAATAATGGGTATAAAGTGGTCGAAAAGTGAAAGAAGGGGGGGGGGGCACCGTTTCCAAAATGTGGGACGTGATGAGGAAAAATGGTGATCATCTTCGGAATTTGGGGTGCATTTTAGATAAGAAACAGCAAGTTGAGTTATGCTCAGAATATTTTGAAGGTTTTTTTTTTTTTTTTTGTTTCGCAGTGTAATCGAACTCTCTTAGAAAAACGTAAATGATTGTTATCTGTCCGCATTCCGAACAAGAATTGATTTTTTTTAATTTCTACTATTTTTAAATTTCCTTTAAAGGAAAAAAAAAATATTTTTATTTACATTGAAATTATAAGCAAAATTAATAAAATCCTGCTGTTTTTAATCTTTAGATGAGGGGAGTTTAGAGAAAAAATCTTTTTTTTATTTCTTTGAAGTAGGATGTATGAAAAATTCGTATATTTCTTGACTAATTATTGCTGATTTCCAGCTTCAAAACATCTATCCCGGCCAGAGGACAAGCCCGACTACATCGACACGCTCCTCTTCATTGGCAAGATGAGGAGCGACCTCGATGATGTGATTCGGAAGGTGTCTGAGCAGCAGCAGATCTTTAGGAGCGGCGAAGATGTGCGCTTCACCGTCATGCTTCACGAACAGTTCATCCGAGAACTGCTCGCGCAGCGGCGAGCCGACGGCCAGACGATCGAGGATATGAAGGAAAGACTGCGGGAGCAGGAGCGGGGTAAGAACAATCTCATTTGTCGTTCATGTACTTCGTGCGGATATTTTTTAAAAACTTTCATGAAATGGGAATGAAAACGGAGAAAGTTTAAGGAAAAAAAGTTTTCTTCGGTTTGTTTCAAAGGCACTTGCTTCCACCCGGGAAAAATTTTCGACTCAAAAAAGATCAAAATTAAGGAGTGCATTCCAACAGCGCTAGTAAGTATTCGAAATTTTACGTTCCCTGCTGGCAGGGTTGGCAAGGTTTTGGACACTACGGTAATACAGCAATAAAACTTATTTCCAAAAACCGTTAAAAAATTAAGCTTTTTTTTTTTTTTTTTTGCACCTAAATATTGCATATTTAATAACATTACTTTGAGTTAAAAATGGAACTGAAATTAGTTGTCTTGGTAGGGTTGTGACTTTCCTTCCATAACTCTACCAACTGTTGATAAAGAAGTTTTTATGTAGTAGAGTTATTGGCAATTTGTTTGAAGATATTTTTAAATGAACATTTTGGGGAGAAATATTAACAAATATTGCTCATTAATTAAACCTCATTAATATCTATATTTATGCATTACGAATATTGAAGTAAATACGAATTAATTAACCCCCCCCCCCGTAGCTTTAGCCTACTTTTGGCCAGTTTAATAGTTCGGGACAGTTTTAGAAAGTTTTGGCCGCTAAAAACCACCTGTACTGTCCTAAACCAGATTATTGGAGTCCAAAACCCAACCCTGCCTGCCGGGCATGTTTGTCTAAAGAATGCATGCCCATTTTTTTTTCATGCTCAGTTTTTTTATTGCATAATAACAAAAAAAATGGAACTTGTCATATAGCATTATAGTCAGGCAAAAAACTAATACAACAGCTTTGTACCTGAATCAAAAATTATTTCAATATAAAGCATAAAAAAAGATAATTACATGCACAGCCGGGCACGTAAGGATAAAATATTTATGCCTGATTGGAAAATGTATGCGCCCCGGGCATGTCGGGCAATATAATTGTCGAGCCATGCATTCCAAAGCATTGTTTGTTTAAATATTTTGGAATAATCAGCATCCTACACTAAACACTTCGATGTAGGCTGTGATACAATTTAATATCCTTATGCACCAAAAAATCAATTGAAAGATATGTTTGCAACATATTTTCATTTAATTTTTCTGTATATATGCTCCCACCTATATATTAATCGGCGGTACAAACTTTACGAAGAAAAGGACCTTTTAGTTTTAAATCTTGACACTTACAAAAAAAAAACACATCCTACTCAAAACTCCATTCGTAAAGTTGAATGAAAATGTTAAAAATGTTGATAAAATTTGGTTTTGCGACCAAATAAAACTATTGGCAGACGGGATAAAATTGCGAAGAATAAAAAATAATACGGGCTTTTCAAAAAAGTGCCATCTTTGTGTAGTATATACGGGCTTTTCAAAAAAGTGCCATCTTTGTGTAGTCTTCATCTTATTTTTTACTTTTATGGAAAAACAGGATAAAAAAGTTGAATGAGATTTGGTGTGTTGCAAGATGTAAAATGATATCCTTGACCTATCTGAAAGCATCTGTTTCTTTCGACAGAGAACATAAATCTGATGGGAAGGATTCATGCTCTTAGGATACGTTCTGCTGACCACACAATTTTCTCCACCAGGGTCCAGCGAAACGTGAATCGAATCTACCTGGATCTCTATCATCGCAGTAAGTTTCAATTTTAGATTCAAAGAAAAATCTCGTATTTGATATGTATCATCGGAAAAAATTGCTTCTCATGTCTGACATTTAGCATGAAAATTTAGTTTTTTGATGGTGCTACGATTAAATTACGTGTGAATATATGTTCTTGAGAACGTAAATTTCAAACTTGATTGATAGACAGTAAGCTCAATTTTTAATGCAAACTCAAACTTGTGTTTTCTTTCTCTTTGGCAGGAGCTCCTTGGGGAGAAGACGTCCCGCCACTCCCTCCAGTTAACCTCGATGTCTCCGGCGCGGTGAACGTCGCAAATCGCGCCCTGGAGATCGCAATGTTGGCTTTGGCCGAGGTAAGACGCTCCCAGGGCCCCGTCGCCGCCCCCGGACCAGAAGAGGATTCTTCGTCCGACGACGATGATGCCCCGGACGACGCCCCAATGGCCGCAGCCGTCCAGGTGGACGCAGCTGTCCCGGACCTGCCCATCGTCGCCCCACCTGCACCAGCCCCCCTTGCCGCACCTTCAGCCCTCCCGGACGTGCCCGAGGCCCGGGCCGGACCTTCTTCCAGGAGGGTAGCAGGTAAGCGTACTAGGTCTCGTGGTGCAGGTAAGTCTCGTAAGCGTACTAGGCTTAGTTCCTCAAGACCGGAGGGAGGCTCGCAAGGGGACGCACCCCCTGCCACGCCCACCTGTTCCGAGGAGCCAAGCTCCGTGCAGGATGAGCGGCAGGAGGAGGAGGAGGCGAGGGGCGAGTCGAGCGACGACTCAGGGACGCATGGAACCACAGTCGCCGCCGCGGATGAGGTGTCCGAACCCACCCCCTCCACCGGGGGTAGGCTCGGGCGCCGAGTACGCAGGCAGGTGCAATTGTACCAGGCGCCTGCCAACTCCCTGGGCCGCCGTCCCCGGCTCCAGCCCCCCAGCCGCCGTACTCGCCGTCGTGAAGACGTGCGGAATATCCGAAGGGTGCGCCGCCCTCGTAGTCCATCTTCCGATCGTTGAGGGGATGGGGGGTATTGATCAACTCCGAATTCTTTCGGCATTTGCTCGAAATGAAATTCATTGGATGGAGACGTGACGCGACTGCACTTGCGCATTCGGGGGCTTTCGGGGCCGTGCCCTTGGTCCACGGGAGCTTTGAAGGAACTGCCTGCAGACCATAAAGGAGACTTTGAAGGCTGTGTCCTCATCCTTATGGCGATGTTTAGGGCCTGTATCCCCATCTTATTGGTGAATTTCAGGGGATGAGTGTTTAATTTACTGAGACTTTTAGAACCGTGTCCTCAACGTAATGGAGTTTTAGAGGACTCGTGCCTCTACCCGATTGGGAATGCGTCCTTAAATTTTCTGGGGGTTTCAGAGACTCTGTATAGAGACTGAACTAATCGTCCGTCACATCAACAACACATAATTCAACGTTACACAATAGCAACTCATCATCGGTTAATGTATGCCTCCTACCCATTTCTACGAACAATCGCTTCTTCATCCAGTAATTATTCGTTTATATACATGCATTTGAACAATCATTAGTTCTTCATTCACATGCATTTGTTCTTTCATTTACATGCAATTCGAACAATCACTTAATCGATCTTTCATTCACATGCAACAGAACAATCATTTATTTGTTCTTTCATTCAGAAAACCTCCATACAGTTATTTATTCATTAACTCATTTTCATTCACATTCATTAGTCATAGTCAATCATTTGTCAAATGAGTGTGACAAGTACAGTGTTTGCCGATATATATTCTGATATATATCCGATATTTATTTTGAAAATATGATAGTTTTGATAGTTATTTTTTGAAGTACAAAATTTGCAATAGATAAATTATATGTATGAATCATTAATATTCTTTCAATATTATAAATAACCAAAAGTAATATGCTATATTTAAAAAGCAGATTGATGTATCATTTATATAATGTTAATATTATAATATTCCTTCTATTTTATATTCATAAAATTATTAGTAATGAAACTATTTTAATTAAAAATGTTTTAATGGGAGTTAAAAGTTGGTCACAAAAAAAAGGAAAATCTTATGAATGTGTACTGACCAATGCATATTTTTATTTCTGAAATACATAAAATTGGTAAAAGTAGTTAACCAAAGAACAAATGAGTAAAACATATTATGCTTCAGTAATTCAATTAAAATTAATAGAAATGTATGAATTATGTTAAATTTATATCTAATAGATTTAACTATTACATTTTACAAATGGTTGTAAATATCATTTATTTTTAAATGCCATTCTTAGTATGTAATTTTTTTTATAAATTGTATATTTATGAATATAAATAATGAAGAAACATTAAATTTAAAGTTGATGTATTATAAAAGCATAAGTATACTAACAACATTGTTTGAGGAAGTATTTATTATTTAATAACTTAAGTTTGAAAATATCGGATGTAGATCAAAATATCAGATTTTTGAAAATTGTCATGATATTTTCAAATGTTGCAACTGAATGTGATAGAGTAAATAAATAGTTAATCAAATGAACTGTGAGTGAATGATCAAATAAATGATTGTTGTGTTGAAAGTGAATTAATGAACTATCACACTGTTACCTTAAAAGGCAAGCTTTATGCATTGAAATGAGTAAAATTCTGACAACGTGTAGATAAATGTACAAATAAAAACAGCTAGAACAAACGCTGCAAACAGCTGTTGCAAGGTTAAAAAAGTAAACTCCTTTATCAGTGTCAAAAAAAAAAGAAGAAAAATGGATTACAGTCCGACAACGGACAAGTGAAGGAGAAATACAGACTGAATGGGTAAAAAAAAAAACTAAGTGTCCAGCACTGGAAATGATCTGCAATCTGAGGACATCTTCACCAAGGAAAAAAATGTCATGTCAAAAAAGGTTTTGGAAGGAAATATTTAGAAACAGTAAGGATCGGGAGCAGCTCGACAGTTTGTGAAGCAATAAGATATGCATAAGAGCTAAATATAATTCACTGAAACATTGTTTTAAAAGTAATAACCGATATTTCTCATCATTTACATTAAATGATCGATTTAAAAAAAATAGAAATCAACTATAACTGTTTAGAAAATTGTATTGCTCAAAATGTCATGCTTTGAGTATTGTAAAATATCGCTAACAAATTGTGGCATACATTTTCTTAATTGAGTAGGACAGCAGTACAGTAATCCCTCGTTATATCGCTTCTTGGCAAGAGACAAGAAAAAATCAGGATATGTCCGAAAGGGCGATATAACCTAGGTCATAAGATTTAGTGATTCAAATAACTGACAAATTAATGACATGTGCACCTGCAGAAAAGAAGCTTTTTATCACAACAGATTTACTGAATGCGTTTTGCAAAAAAAACTCGTTTCATGTTTTGTACATTTTATACAAATGAGTGCTTTACATTGTGAACGGATATCTTTTGTTTTATTTCCACATATCGAACTGTGCTTTCGGTCACTTTTTTTTATTACTATGTACCATATTTTTCTTTCGGGAGTGACCATTTTTTTTTCTCGCTATTCAGCAAAAAGTCTCAAATGATTTGCCACCTACTGATAGAATTTCCAGTTACAGTTTTACATTGAACCCAGGCATTGATTTTCAGCAAGGTCCAAAACAGCACACAAAACCTGAGCGAATTTTGTCAAAGCTCATTATTTAAAATCTTATTATTTCACAAACTTGATCTCTTGGCATCATGTTCTAGAAAAGTGATGGCTCCTAATCCTTTGATCACACGCTATGCAGTTTATGTCCTTATACAGAGTATATTTTACGTGATTAAATTTATATAGCAGCATATATTCTTGTTCTAATCTCTTTCGCCGATAAGTTTTCTCTTCAGTTAACTTCCTTCTGCTTTTCTGTACCCGTTTATCTATAGTCTTCAAGCATTTGAGGAACTGCTGTGGCAAACACTGCGTTTAGTATGTGGTGTTGGGTTCTTCAATTCTTTCAAAAATCGTCTTTTGTTCCTATTTGGGCCTCATTCAGAACTTCATCCATTTGTTAACTTTAAAATTTCCAACTTTGAATGTGAGTACCAATTTCTTTTCGAAGTTTCCTTCAGTATGTATTACTTTTCATGGAATAACTTCTTTGTCAGATTATGATCAGTTTTGAGATGACAAGAACCAGCGATTATCAGAGCATTATTATAGTAATGTTCATTTTCAAGTACTCAAAATCGAAACACTTTCAATGCCAGCACTTTCTGACAAGAATAACGAAAGTATTTTGATATTGAGTAGTGAAGATGTGTTTTTGCCTGCTAATGAGGAAGCATTAGATGGTAAAATGCAAGTAAGCATTACCTTGGAAATGCTCTGCTTCTGAAAACCGCTGGTCTTTCTTATCGCTATACTGATTTTTATTATCTTACAAAGAATAAATATTCCAGGAAAAGATACACATACGCTAGGAGATTTTTAAAAGGAAACGGATTTAACATGAAAATTTTAAAGTTGACTAAGAAAGGGTTTTGGATGTCTCTCAAATGGGAACTAACTACGAAGGAGTTACTACGTCCTCATGCGGAGTGTATTTTACGTGATTCAATTTATATAGCAGCATATATTTCTGTTATTCCAATCGCTTTCGCCGATATGTTTCCTCTTCAGTTCATTTTCTTCTGCTTTTCTGTACCCATTTATAACAAGTCTTCAAGCATTTGAAGAACTGTTGTGGCTAACGCTGCGTTTAGTATGTGGTGTTGGGTTCCTATATTCCTTCAAAAATCGACTTTTGTTCTAATTTGAGCGTCATTCAGAACCTCATCCGTTTGTTAACTTCATAATTTCCAACTTTGAATGTGAGTACCAATTTCTTTTCGAAGTTTCCTTCAGTATGTATTACTTTTCATGGAATAACTTCTTTGTCAGATTATGATCAGTTTTGAGATGACAAGAACCAGCAATTCTCAGAGCATTATTATAGTAATGTTCATTTTCAAGTACTCAAAATCGAAACACTTTCAATGCCAGCACTTTCTGATAAGAATAACGAAAGTATTTTGATATTGAGTAGTGAAGATGTGTTTTTGCCTGCTAATGAAGAAGCATTAGATGGTAAAATGCAAGTAAGCATTACCTTGGAAATGCTCTGCTTCTGACGACAACCGCAGGTCCTTCTCATCGCTATACTGATTTTGTTTTATCTTACAAAAAAATATTCTAGGAAAAGATACACATATGCTAGATTTTTAAAAGGGAACTTGAATAACCTTTAAAGTTTTTTAAATTATAAAGCTCGCAAAGAAAGGTTTTTGGAAGTCTCTCAAGTAGGAACTAACTACGGAGAAAGACAATCAAAGTGTTATTTCGAAAGAAAATAGGACACCACATACTAAGCGCAACAGTATTTCAAGTATTTGAAAATTTGATCGAAGAATTGATATTGAAGCATATATGGAATGTCCTTACTGAAGCTGTAACATATTTGGCATATTCATGTTAACAATGAAATGCAATATTAGAAGAAAAAATATGCTTTAACATCAACTTTATATACTCTTGGATTACATTGTTTAAAAGGACTTGAATTGGATAGTTTGTGGGAACTATTACTGGGAACTAGCTGCTCTTCCATAATGAAATGCCAAGAGACCAAACTCTTGAAATATGAAATTTTTAAGCTTCAATATTGAATCGATGCATGTTTTATGTCATGTTTATACCTTGCGTAATTAATGTCTGGATCTTACATGAAGTAAGTGGAAAAGCACTAGCAGGCTGAAATTCGTTTGAAATTTAAATGTGAAAAATAACAAGTAAAAATAATTCTCTCTCAACCAGAAAGAAAAAATTGTAAAAAAAATGTATATATAACGCACGAATAAAAGTGATAGACAACAAAAAATTAAGCATAAACGAGCACGGTACCACAGTTCAAAATGTAGAAATAAAACTATGGATATCTCATCAAAATTTTAAGCACTCATTCATGGAAAATGCAGAGCACTCATTGTTCAGTTTTATACGAAATGCATTCAGTAAATTAGACTGTACTAATATTGTCGGTAAACTATTAAGGACTAATAGATTGTATTCATTCATTCTTTTATTTGTTGAAATGTCAAATTTTTGCAGAAATATACTGTTTTTCCTTTGAAATTAGGATGTCTGGTTTGATTAGAGACAGTAGTAAACTCAAGAAAGTCCCATTTTAGATAATACAATTTTGTAAAATTTAAGTTATTCTTCATGGTTGTTCTTTCTCATACAATCTAGATTTTTTGGAATCTTACTACTAGCAGAAAAATTCTGCCGTAGTTAATGATTTGTCGAGCACAAACTATTCCCCTAGTTTTTGGAAATCTTTCCTTTAAGACTCTTAGCCCTTTGTAGATCTCCAAGGCAATTTTTCATGAAGTATCGTTTCCCGTTCTGACCTTTTCCAGTTTATTTACTCATTCTCGTCTTGATCTCGTTCACTTGTCCGTTATTGGGCTTACTGATCCATTTTTCATCTTGCACTGATGAAGGGAATTGCTTTTATAACCTCGAAACAATTGTTTGCAGAGTTTTTAAAATTCTTTTTAATTGTTTTATTTGTACAAGTATATGCGATGCGTTAATCTTACTCATCTCATTGTACAAAGTTTCTGACCGCTTTTTTACATAACAGTTTGATTCTTCTTTCATCCACAACAACGTAACAATTATTTATTTGATTTTTCACTTACACTGCATTTGATCAGCTATTTATTCACTCAATCACATTCCTTTGTCACATTTATCTGAAGAATGTTTGAATGTGACTTCTGAATGTGAATGAAAATGAGTCAATGATTAAATAACTAATTGCAGGCAATGTGGATGAAAAAACAAATGATTGTTCTGTTGCATGTGAATGAAAGATCTATTAAAGGGTTGTTTTAATTGCATGTAAATGAAAGAACAAATGCATGTGAATGAAGAACTAATGATTGTTCAAATGCATGTATATAAACGAATAATTACTGGATGAAGAAGCGATTGTTCGTAGAAATGGGTAGGAGGCATACATTAACCGATGATGAGTTGCTATTGTGTAACGTTGAATTATGTGTTGTTGATGTGACGGACGATTAGTTCAGTCTCTATACAGAGTCTCTGAAACCCCCAGAAAATTTAAGGATGCATTCCCAATCGGGTAGAGGCACGAGCCCTCTAAAACTCCATTACGTCGAGGACACGGTTCTAAAAGTCTCAGTAAATTAAACACTCATCCCCTGAAATTCACCAATAAGATGGGGATACAGTCCCTAAATATCGCCATAAGGATGAGGACACAGCCTTCAAAGTCTCCTTTATGGTCTGCAGGCAGTTCCTTCAAAGCTCCCGTGGACCAAGGGCACGGCCCCGAAAGCCCCCGAATGCCCAAGTGCAGTCGTGTCACGTCTCCATCCAATGAATTTCATTTCGAGCAAATGTTAAAAGAATTTGGAGATGATTGATGTTTTAGTTAGTTAAACCAAGTTGGTTTAACTTTTTTTTTTGGTTTATTTTGCACTATCCTGGGGCTATTCCGGACTGATGAGCCCTAATAAGGGCGAAACTGCAGGGACAAGTGTTCACCTGCAGTCTCTGGATGCCCGGGGATTTTCACTGTTTAGTCGGATCTCAAAGGTTTCCTTTTTGACTTATCAAAGTCAAAGATTATTTGAGTTACCAAAGCCCCCTTTTTTTTTTTTTGCTCTGCACTGGAAGAATCTCATTTTCTTAGGAATTAAAATTGTTTCTCTTTCTGGATAAACCATACCTTGGAGCTTGTAATTTACTTGGTAATTTAGTCACAAAAGTGGAAAACTTGAAGGCGATAATTTATTGATAAATATCTGAATTTCTGTAATAGCTAGTATTTTACATTATTGCAATCGCAAATTTTCCCTTGCGGCAGGGTTGTACTCGAAATAAGGAAATGCTTTAAGAAAAACTTAAATTTTAAAGTAGGAAACATTAAAGCACTTTTCAATCCAATAGACTTGTGTTCATCCATTCAATGCGAATTATCTAAGCTAATCAAGTTATTAAACAAAAATAGCAAATAAATCAAAGCGTTATTCACAAATTTTTCGGGGTTAACTAGTTACAGAAAGCACTATGTGAATGGCGTTAATGCTGAAGTAAATAATAAATGACAGTAAACAATTTTTTTTTAAAAAAGGAGAAAAACTTAGCGTTCAAGCTCCACATTCAAACAATTTTCGACGAAGACTTGTTTACAAGTACACTTAAATGTACTAGCTCAAAATTTTCATCAAATTTTAGTTCAAGTTGACGTTCTGGGTTCGTACTGTCATCTCTGTGCTGTATCAAAAGAGTTTCATTTGTGTTTAGAGCAAATCTTGCTTATTAACTAGTAAAGAATGTTATGTATGTATATATATCTAGTAATTAAATCAGTTACAAACATTCCTTTTACATTGATTTATTTTTAGAAATTTAAACAAAAATTTCAAAGGATTACGTTTGAATACACTACTTCTTTCTGTTGTGTAAAATAGCGGAAATCTGATAAAGATTGTAATCATTTAGATATTTGGAGGTTTTTTTTTTTTTGGTGACGAAAGCATAATCCTTTTCTTTTTACAACGAAATGCCAAATCTTTAAAATATTATTACATTTTTACTTTTCCACAAACATTAAATTGACTATTTTTATCCCATTTACGATAACGCAGCTTTATCTTTGCTTGATAATCAATTTCTCATTATCGCCTGTTTTCCTAAGAATGCCAGTTTTAAAGCCAAAACCTTTTCTCGAAAATTATCGATTTTACAGAACTTAAATTCTACTAATGTCTTTCTTATGTTGAATATTAATTTACTTTTCTATTGAAATACCGAACTTGTTTCACTGTTTAAGGTATGTTTAGTCATTTGTAAAGCTCAAACTTGGGAGCAAACATGAAATGAAATTAACCAATACCTGTTGCTGCTAATATGTAAAATGATTGTACTGTTACTACTTTTGATTGAAGATCAGAACTAGTCATGGACGATTTTGTTCATAAGTAACTGGAAAATTGTACGTTATGTCCAAAAAAAATTTACATGCATTTGATAAAGAGCTAAAGAATTTTTTTAAACCTTTATTTAAATCAGAAGTTTATTTGATGGTATGAATTTAATTGTTTATTAAAGATTTTAAAAAGTAAACTCAAATGTTAGTTTTTTTAATTTTAAACCTTTTTTTTATGATAATCTTCTGTGATATCAGAATTACATCAGGTAAAATAGTTTAACACATTGAAAAAAAGTTTCAAAGGTATCATTGTCTACTTAAGAAATGTCAAACATTCTAAAATTAAACTATTATGCATTGCTAATGTACTGAAGCTCCCCATTCTGAATGTAACTACTTGTTAGAGAGCATCAAAAAAAATATTAAAAAAAAAAAAATTAAAAAAAAAAAAAGAAAAAGAAAAAAAAAAGAAAAGAAAAAATTAAAAAAAATCAAAAAAAAGAAAAGAAAAAAAATAAAGAAAAGAAAAAAATTTGAAAAATTGAAAAAAAAAGAATGAAAAAAATAAAGAAAAGAAAGAAAAAAAATGTAAGAAAAAGAAAAAAAATGGTGCTCTCCTTTGAAAATGTTTTAAAATTTATTTGTAATCTGTTAAACTGCTATTACTTTCTGCTGTGACCTTGTTGATATGTGAAGTTTTATTAGGAGGAAAATTTCATAGATATAGTTATCATTAATATTGCAATACCATGAGGTTTGTGCACATGTCTTAAGTAGTGCCGAATACTAGGAAAATGCTATTTCGTTCTCTGGAAGACAACTGCTTGAGTTTTAAAAATTTTATTTAAATTTTTTGATGTTTTTGAGCTAAAATAAAGTTTAGTGCGATTGAAATATAATTTTCCTGTTTTATAATTTTTTAATGCACTTGTTTGACTTTATTAATTCTTTCCCTTGATTTTTCTTCTTTTAAATATTATGAATTTTATTTTTTTAAAGTTGTCTGAAAGAGAGAGAGAGGAAAAAAATGACCCTTGTTCTGGGTAAATAGGATGAAAAATTAGATTAATTTTTTTCCACATGTTGTCTTTTAATTTGTTAAACTGCCATGTTTCTTTTATCTAAGTATCTCATTACGGTGGAAAAAATCATAGATTTAAAAGTAATGCAGTCTTTTTCTAAAAAGAAAAGTAGAGAAAAGTTCAAAAAGCCATATCTTTTTTGAATTATCAGATAATCTTTAAAATATATATTTAAGCATCTAACTTTAATAAGTTCTTAAATTGAAGTATAACTTGAAAACGATCATTTTTAGCATACTTGTTCTATCACTATCTTTCAAGGTTTTAATTTTCAACACTTACATTGGATTCTGGCAAAGAAAAAAAAAAAAACGCCGATTGAGAAAATATTAAGTATACGATTAACAAAACTAAATGGCACAAAAAATTAATAAAATAGTTTACTTTCTAAACCTATGCATGTGCAGTATTTCTCAAATTTTGCCTTTTGTATTCTGCATTGCTTTGTAAGATAATGTGTGTGGCACTAA